>NC_057812.1:534473637-534483242 GCF_018294505.1 Triticum aestivum
GGCCGGGTGCGGCAAACGGCGCCGGGCGCGGGGGCGGCGATCTGATGGGAGGAGGCAGCGGAGACCGGGCCGGGAGGGCCCCGCACGGGCCTCGCGGGCCCGCGGGGTCGGCGGCGAACTGGGGACCGGCCCAGGGACACGTGGCGACGGCGGGTTGGTCCGGTGGAGCGGGCGGACACGTACGCTGCCCGGATTTTTGTCCGGCGGCGGCGGGTGGAGTTTTTCTAGGGTTAGGGTGGAAGAAGACTCGGGATTTTTGGAGGAGGAGCTATTTATAGGCATAGAGGGAGCTAGGAAGCTCCAAATGGAGTGTGGTTTTTGACCACGCGATCGTGATCGAACGCTCTAGACAATAGGAGGGGTTTAGGTGGGTTTTGGGCCAACTTGGAAGGGTGTTGGGCTGCAACACAAACGAGGCCTTCTCGGTCCCTCGGTTAACCGTTGGAGTATCAAATGTAGTCCAAATGGTACGAAACTTGACAGGCGGTCTACCGATAGTAAACCAAGGCCGCTTGGCAAGTCTCGGTCCAATCCGGAAATGTTTAACCCCCACACATGAAAAGAGGTAGAAAGGGGCAGTGGAGGAGATAGGAGCGCCGGAATGCAAAACGGACAACGGGGAAAATGCTCGGATGCATGAGACGAACACGTATGCAAATGCAATGCACATGATGACATGATAAGAGATGCATGACAAAGGCAACAACACACGGAGACAAAAACCCGAACCCGAGGAAATAAAATAACTTAACGCCAGAAACGGCAAGAGTTGGGATACATATAAGGTAAATTACATCCAGGGTGTTACAACACTCCACCACTACGAAAGGATCTCGTCCCGAGATCTAGGACTGGAAAAACGTCAGGTACTCAGAACGAAGGTGATCCTCGCGTTCCCAGGTGGCTTCATGGTCGGAATGGTGTGACCACTTGACTTTGAGGAATTTGATTGACTTATTGCGAGTCTTGCGTTCAGTCTCCTCAAGAATAGCAACGGGGTGCTCACGATAAGAGAGGTCTTCTTGGAGATCAATGTCTTCGAAGTTGACGGTGCAGTCAGGTGTCTTGAAGCACTTGCGGAGCTGAGAGACATGGAAGACGTCGTGCACATTAGCAAAGTTGGAGGGAAGCTCGAGTTGATAGGCGAGATCGCCTCTCTTGCTGACGATCTTGAAAGGACCCACGTATCTAGGGGCAAGCTTCCCTTTGATACCGAAGCGACGAGTACCTTTCATTGGAGAGACACGGAGGTAAACATGGTCTCCGATCTCGAAAGACAAATCACGATGCTTACTATCATAGTAGCTCTTCTGGCGCGATTGCGCTGCTTTGAGGTTATCACGAATGACTTTGCACATTTCCTCTGCCTCAATGATCAAGTCATTTCCAAGAAGTTGACGTTCACTGGTCTCTGACCAGTTAAGAGGAGTACGGCACTTCCTGCCATAGAGAATTTCAAATGGGGCCTTGCCCGAACTTGCTTGAAAACTGTTGTTGTAGGAGAACTCGGCATATGGAAGACAATCTTCCCACTTCATACCGAAGGAGATAACGCAAGCCCTGAGCATATCTTCAAGAATCTGATTGACACACTCGACTTGACCGCTAGTTTGAGGATGAAAAGTTGTGCTGAAATGGATGTTGGTGCCCATGGCCTTCTGAAAAGAATCCCAAAACTTGGAGGTAAAGACGCTGCCATGGTCTAAAGAGATCAACTGTGGAATGCCATGCAGAGAGACAATCCGAGAGGTATAAAGCTCCGCCAATTGAGCTGCAGTGATAGACTCTTTGATAGGCAGAAAGTGAGCCACTTTAGTGAGTTTGTCGATGACAATGGATATAGCATCATTGCCACGCTTGGACTTTGGAAATCCCGTCACGAAGTCCATCTCAATGTGGTCAAACTTCCATTCTGGAATGGCAAGAGGTTGGAGGAGACCAGCTGGTCATTGGTGTTCTGCCTTCACTCTTCTACAGACATCACATTCATTCACGAACTAAGCAATCTCGCGCTTCATTCGAGTCCACCAATAAGCCTGCTTGAGGTCTTGGTACATCTTCGTACTTCCAGGGTGGATGGAGAGGAGTGAATTGTGAGCCTCATTCATAATGACTTTACGAAGGTCACCTTTAGGCACAACAATGCGATCCTCGAAGAAGAGAGTATCCTTGTCATCAAGGCGATAGCACTTGTACTTGGGTTGACTCTTGGCAATCACAATCTTCACCTTCTTCACCATAGCATCAAGAAGTTGAGCCTCGTGAATCTGATCCTCCAAAATAGGAGAGACTTGAAGGTTGGCGAGGAAACCTTGAGGAACAACTTGCAGATTGAGTTTGCGGAAAGCTTCACAAAGCTTGGGTTGGTAAGGCTTGAGAATCAGACTGTTGCAGTAAGCCTTCCTGCTCAATGCGTCAACAATTACATTGGCCTTGCCTGGAGTATATTCAATGCTTGGATTATACTCTTGAATCATTTCGACCCAACAAGTCTGCCTGAGGTTGAGATTAGGCTGAGTGAAGATGTACTTGAGACTCTTGTGGTCAGTGAAGATGTCCACTTTTCTTCCAAATAAGAGATATCTCCAAGTCAAAAGAGCATGCACAACTGCCGCCAACTCGAGGTCATGAGTGGGGTAGTTCTTCTCGTTGGGCTTCAACTAGCGAGAGGTATAAGCCACAACTTTCTTCTCTTGCATCAACACTGCACCAAGGCCTTGAAGAGAGGCATCACAGAAGACCTCGAACGGTTTGGATTCATCGGGAGGAGTCAGAACTGGAGCAGTGACTAATTTCTCTTTCAGGGTGTTGAAAGCGATGTCACATTCTGGAGACCAAACGTACTTCACGTGCTTCTGGAGAAGGTTTGAAAGAGGCTCCGCAATCTTTGAAAAGTTCTCAACGAACCTTCGACAATAGCTTGTGAGACCAAGGAAGCTGCGGAGTTGCTTCACGTTCTGAGGTGGTTCCCAATTCACAATTGCAGACACCTTCTCAGGATTCACCGCTATGCCCTTGGCAGAGATGATATGCCCAAGATAGAGAACCTCATCGAGCCAAAACTCGCACTTTGAGAACTTGGCATAGAACTGATGTTCTCTGAGCTTATCGAGCACCAAACGCAAGTGCTTGGCATGATCTTCCTTATTCTTGGAAAAGACCAAAATGTCATCGAGGTAGACCAAGACGAAGTCATTTGTGTAGGCGTTGAAGATGAAGTTCATCATGCCAGAGAAAGTCGGAGGAGCGTTGACGAGGCCAAAAGACATGACAGTGTATTCATATGAACCATAGCTTGTTCTGAATGCTGTCTTGGGGATATCTTGCTCACGGATTCGAATCTGGTGATAGCCCATACGGAGATCAAGCTTGGAGAATACTTGAGCACCTTTGAGTTGTTCAAACAGCTCGTTGATGTTGGGAAGTGGGTACTTGTTCTTTATAGTCTTCTTATTCAATGGACGGTAGTCAACACGAAGTCGGTCCGTTCCATCCTTCTTCTTCACAAAAAGAACTCCAGAACCCCATGGAGAAGAACTAGGTCGGATGAGACCCATACGCTCTTGAATATCGAGTTGCTTCTTCAGCTCCTTCAACTCTTCAGGTCCAAGCTTGTAAGGACGTTTGCAAACAGGTTCCGTGCCAGGCTCAAGATCGATGACGAATTCAACTGGCCAGTGCAGAGGCATTCCTGGAAGCTCTTCTGGAAAGACGTCTTGATATTCGCAAACGCCTGGAATTTTAGAGATGGCATCCAGTTCACCCTTCGCATTGAGAGAAAACAGACGGATGGTATCATCACGAGCGGCAAAGACAATTACATCCTCAGATGAATGAGTCAATTGAATCTGCCTGGCTGCACAATCAAGCTGAGCCTTGTGCTTAGAAAGCCAATCCATTCCGAGAATAAGATCAATATCCGAGTCACCAAGAACCGTAGGAGAAGATAGAAATTTGTAGTCACCCAAAGTGATAGTAACATTCGGAACAATGGAGTTAGCATTCATGCGCCTACCGGGAGAGACAACTGCTATCGGTCTAGGCAAAACTTGCAAAGCCAACTCATTCTTAGATGCAAAAGGTCTTGAGATGAAACAATGAGATGCACCAGTGTCAAAAAGAACTTTTGCAGGAATATCGTTAACAGGAAGGTTACCCATGATGACATCTGACGAGTCCTCTGCCTGAGCTGCATTCATCAAGTTGACCTTGGCGTGCTTGGGGTTATGCTTGACCACAGTTGTACTTGCCGATCTCACAGGAGGAGGAGGAGGGAGACGCCTCTGATTGAAGCATTTGTTGGCATAGTGACCCTTCTGTTGGCACTTGTTGCACATGACCTCTGAAAGCGGACGGTGATATGGAGCACTTGATCTTGGAGTTTGAGACGAAGTCTTATTCTGAAAGCCAGGGTTGGGTGGGTGGAAAGATCCACTGCCACCTTTGCTCTTCTGCTGATAAGGCTGACGGAACAGAGGAGGAGGAAGCCAATACTTCTGCTTCTTAGCCACTTGAGTTGAGGAAGAAGGAGCTGCATCTCTGACTCGCTTCTTCAAAGCATCGCACTTCAGTTGAGCAGTCTCTTGCTTCATTACCATGTTGTAAAACTCATCCTACCTCTTGGGCTCAAAGATAACGAGAGCTAGCTGGATTTCTTCTCTGAGACCACCCCTGAACTGGTATATCATGCTCTTCTTGTCAGGGATGTCTTGCTTAGCAAAACGGGCGAGCTTCTGAAACATGTTGTTGTACTCGTAGATAGACATAGAGCCTTGCTTCAGGTTGCGGAATTCCTCACGCTTGCTTTCAACCACGCTCTGGGGAATATGATGAGCTTTGAAGTCTTGACGGAATTCATCCCAGGTGATCACACGGCCTCCTCTGGAATCTTTGTACTGCTGAAACCATTCTGCAGCTTGGTCTTTGAGTTGGAAGGAGGCGAACTTGACAAAGTCCTCAGGCCTGACGTTACTGCACTCGAAATGCTTGCATATGTCCACGAGCCAATCATCAGTGTCTGTTGCCTCAACATAATTGCTGAAGGTCTTTGGCTGGTTAGCAAGGAACTGGTTGAGTGTAGCAAAGTGATACTGATTGTTGCCATGACCATGGTTCCCTTGGTTGCGCTCTTGAAGAAGTTGCATGATCAGCTGCGTGTTTGCATTGGTAGCGGCCATCACAGCTTGCCATGCCTCCGAAGGTGGAGGTGGTGGTGGCGGATCAGGATTCGGAGTCGTGCGCGTTGGAGGAGCCATCATGAAGAGGTTGACATCCATTAGCACATTGACAGACAAATATCGAAGGTGAATCAAACGGGTTGAAATTGCAACATATAGTCTTCACATCTGAACAAAATGAACGAATGCATTCCAATTGAAATGGTCACATATCCATAAATTGAGAAGCCACTTAGAATTGAGGTAGAAGAAAAAAACAACAAGGTACGGAACAAGAACGAATACTCGGTAAGGATCACCCAATCTCAAACCAAATATCCGTGGAAGAAGAACTAGAGCTACAAGAATTCCCACCTATGAAACTCCCAAACCTTTTCGGTTATGCAATCAGGTGTTGGGGATATAGGGGAAGCATAATATCTCACCCAACTCTAGCAAATCCTACATCCAGCTGTATCCATCCTTCAACACATAACCGAGAAAAACTTCGGAAATCGTCTACCTCAACCTTCGAAAAGCATCCATTATACAAGTTATGGCAATACTCCCGAACTCCCGCCCCAGTACTAGGTGGCGTCGAGGTTATCTCACCAACAACTGCATAAAAGAGATTTTCGATGTCGGTGAAACTCAGGTATTCCAGAATCTCAATGATAAAATTGTGACGACAACACCTCGGAGCTCAACTCCCCGGGACACTGCCACAACCCCTAAATGACAGGAGGCACCAAGAACAATGTTCTCGTCACAAATCGATCGGAACGATTAAAAGATACCCGCGTGATCCTAAAATATTTTTTTGTGAAATTTGAGAAGAGAAGAGTCAAAACTCTACGTCGGGATGCCTTACCAGAGCGATGAAGGGACTAGGGAGTAAAAAGAATTCCTAACTCTCCGATATATATATAATCCTAAATGACTCAAAACATTTTTCTAGACTCAACAACGCCGACGATTCGATCAAGCAGGGGGCTCCTAAGGTCGGGGAAGGCTCTGATTACCAACTTGTAACGCCCTCGATGCGGCTATATCTCCTACGTGTCAAAGCGCGACTTAGAGGCATAACCGCATTGAAAGCAATGTCGCAAGTAAGGTAATCTTCACAACAACCCATGTAAATAGATAATAGGGGAAAAGGTACATAGTTGGCGTACACTCGCCACGTCACACAAATACATGAATAACACTACAATCATCCAATACACTCATGGTCCGACTACGGTACCAAAATAAAAGATCAACCCCACATGCGACACGGACCCCGATCGCCCCAACTAGGCACCACTAGTGATCATCTGGGGAAGACACATAGTAACGGCGAGAGTCTTCATCGAACTCCCACTTGAGCTCAAGCGCATCATCTGGAACGGTATCATCGGTCCCTGCATCTGGTTTTGGAAGTAATCTGTGAGTCACGGGGACTCAGCAATCTCGCACCCTCGCGATCAAGACTATTTAAGCTTATAGGTAAAGGTAAGGTAATATGTGGAGCTGCAGCAAGCGACTAGCATATATGGTGGCTAACCTGTTCGCAAAAGAGAGCGAGAAGAGAAGGCAAAGCACGAGCGAAGAACTATGATCAAGAAGTGATCCTAGAACAACCTACGTCAAACATTACTCCAACACCGTGTTCACTTCCCGGACTCCGCCGAGAAGAGACCATCACGGTTACACACGTGGTTGATTCATTTTAATTAAGTTAAGTTTTATGTTATCTACAACCGGACATTAACAAATTCCCATCTGCCCATAACCGCGGGCACGGCTTTCGAAAGTTCAAATCCCTGCAGGGGAGTCCCAACTTAGCCCATCACAAGCTCTCACGGTCAACAAAGGATATTCCTTCTAGCGGGAAGACCCGATTAGGCTCGGAATCCCGGTTACAAGACATCCTCGACAATGGTAAAACTAAACTGGCAACACCGACCGAATGTGGCGACAAATCCTGATGGGAGCTGCACATATCTCGTTCTCAGGGCACACCGGATTGTCCAAGGTTCCGGTAGGCCAGCCCAGAGTTGCCCCTGGTGGCCACCGGCAGCTGACAGGTTGGACCAACACTCAGAGGAGCACTGGCCCGGGGGTTTAAATAAAGATGACCCTTGAGTCCGCGGAACCCAAGGGAAAAGAGGCTAGGTGGCAAATGGTAAAACCAAAGTTGGGCATTGCTGGAAGAGTTTTATTCAAGGCGAACTGTCAAGGGGTTCCCATTATAACCCAACCGCGTAAGGAACGCAAAATCTGGGAACATAACACCGATATGACGGAAACTAGGGCGGCAAGGGTGGAACAAAACACTAGGCAAAAGGCCGAGCCTTCCACCCTTTACCAAGTATATAGGTGCATTAAGATAACAAGATAATATAGTGATATCCCAACAATAAAACATGTTCCAACAAGGAACGATCTCCAATCTTCACCTGCAACTAGCAACGCTATAAGAGGGGCTGAGCAAAGTGGTAACATAGCCAAACAACGGTTTGCTAGGACATGGCGGGTTAGAGGTTTGACATGGAAATTTGGGAGGCATGATAAGCAAGTGGTAGGCATCGTAGCATAGGCATAGCAAAAGAGCGAGCATCTAGCAAGCAAAGATAGAAGTGATTACGAGGGTATGATCATCTTGCCTGCAAAGTTGTCAGAGTTGACTTGATCCTCGTAAGCAAACTCAATGGGCTCCTCGTTAGCGAACTCGTCTCCCGTCTCTACCCAAACAAGACAAACAAGCAAAAGGAACACAATCAACCACGTGTAATGCTCAAACAAACATGATGCAAACATGGTATGCTATGCGGGATGCGGTATGTGATGCATATGCAAGATTTGACAAGGAATGATTGAACTTGGCCTCAACTTGGAAATCCAAGAATGCCACTGGAAAGGTGAGGTGATTTCGGTTGAAATCGATATAAAGATCACCGGAATCGGATGCACGGTTTGGAAATGGCAAGCAAAACAAATATGGCACCGGTCTGCGATAATCAGCAAGTAGCCATCTAAAAGCATTAAGATAAATATGCTACAGCACGCAAACATGGCAACAAAATACATGGCAAGGATCCATTCATGATGCTTGACAACATATGAAAACTGAGCTACGGCTAATTCATCCATTAATAGGTTCAAACAAGCATGGAAAAAGTGCAAATGATAACAAGTTTCAGACTTAGTGAAATTAACACAAGTCTGGAATTTAACATCAGGTAGCACACTTTAGAGCATGAAAACTACATGCTACAGGAACTTAACATGGCAAATCAAGGCATGGCATGAAGCTACTCAAAGCACTTAACAAAAGTCCCTTAGTGACCTTGAGCCAAAAGGGATCATAAAATACAATTGCAAGCATGTGAACATGGCAAAAACATAATCAGATTAGAGACTTGGTGAAAAACTGGAGCATGCAAATCAGTTAACGAGAAGGCATGTTCAAGAGCTCGATGCACTCACTAAAGAGCATGGCATGACAAACTAAGCATACACCCACCAAGAATACATGGCATAGAATCTAGACATGGCAAGAACAACAACATAGCATGAACGGATCAATAGCAACATCCTCGGCAAAATCGCTAACAAGTCAACAATCTGCCAGGATTCACGAAATAGCAAAAGTAGAGCTCGATTGACTCAAGCTAAGTTCCTCCATAAATGCAAAAAAGACATGGATGGATATACCACCACAATATTGACAAAACATCCTTACTGGTCATCCTCAAAAGAGGCATGGATCACTAGGAAACAACATGAACATATGGCATAACGACAAAAACAGATCAAGGACTTGGTGAAATTCTAAGTCCCTGAAATCAGCATTACCGATTACGCTACTTTGCAAGCTTGTGCTAGTCACCACACATATCATAAAAATACATGGTAAGCACCTCTGTAAAGATGGCATGGCATATAACAAAACTCATGTAGAGCTCAGGAGCATATCATGCACACATTAATCATGGCAAAAATGACAAATATCTATTTGATGAAACAGATCTGGCAAATATATCACATAGCCCTCTTCCAACAGTATTTCAGGAATTAAGATGAGCTCAAATGAAAATGATGCAATGAGATGAAATGATGCACTCTTTGAGACGAACATTTTTATATGCTACACGCGGAAATCGGAGCTACGGATGCGGAGATACGACATGATGAATATTGCAAAAAAAATACTGAAACGGAGGAAAAAGGTCAACCGCTAGGGTTTACTATAGCTCCCGATCCAGATCTGGCGAAACACTGTAGCGGCGGCGGATCCGAGGTTCGCCCGGCTGGAGTTCTCACCGGAATCGCCGGGCTTCGCCGGGGGAGGAAGAATGACGACGAGGCGGCGGCCGGAGCGGGCGATGTCGGCGGGCGGCGGGGTCGGCGAGCCTTGCCGGCATCGCGGAAGAAGACGGTGGCGGAGGACGCGGCGAGGAGGCG
>NC_057812.1:534483500-534507073 GCF_018294505.1 Triticum aestivum
CGGTCGGCGCGGAGGCGCCTTGCAATGGCACCGCGGCGGCCGGGTGCGGCGAACGGTGTCGGGCGCGGGGGCGGCGATCTGATGGGAGGAGGCGGCGGAGACCGGGCTGGGAGGGCCCCGCACAGGCCTCGCGGGCCCGTGGGGTCGGCGGCGAACTGGGGACCGGCCCAGGGGCCCATGGCGACGGCGGGTTGGTCCGGCGGACCGGGCGGACATGTCCGCTGCACGGATTTTTTTGTCCGGCAGCGGCGGGTGGAGTTTTTCTAGCGTTAGGGTGGAAGCAGACCCGGGATTTTTGGAGGAGGAGCTATTTATAGGCATAGAGGGAGCTAGGAAGCTCCAAATGGAGTGCGGTTTTCGACCACGCGATCGTGATCGAACGCTCTAGATGATAGGAGGGGTTTAGGTGGGTTTTGGTCCAACTTGGAAGGGTGTTGGGCTGCAACACAAACGAGGCCTTCTCGGTCCCTCGGTTAACCGTTGGAGTATGAAACGTAGTCCAAATGGTACGAAACTTGACAGGCGGTCTACCGGTAGTAAACCAAGGCCGCTTGGCAAGTCTCGGTCCAATCCGGAAATGTTTAACCCCCACACATGAAAAGAGGTAGAAAGGGGCATTGGAGGAGATAGGAGCACCGGAATGCAAAACGGACAACGGGGAAAATGCTCGGATGCATGAGACGAACACGTATGCAAATGCAATGCACATGATGACATGATAAGAGATGCATGACAAAGGCAACAACACACGGAGACAAAAACCTAAACCCGAGGAAATAAAATAACTTAGCGCCGGAAATGGCAAGAGTTGGGATACATATAAGGTAAATTACATCCGGGGTGTTACACATGAATCTTTGAGAGAATAGATAAGATATGGAGGAAAAACTCTTCTTTGGTCATCAAAATCCAAGAATGATGAGGAGAAACACCACCATGAATTTTTGAGGTACTCTGGGATGACGAATTTAAAGGTTGAGCCAAACGATGAAAAGAATTTGAAAGATCTTGTAGAAAGACATTTGACTGATGACAAATCATTCTTACGTCAACTTTGAAATGAATTTGAGAATAACTCCGGTAAAATTAGAAGAGTCAGGTAAGATCCTGGAAAAAGACTTGTGGGTTAGGGCCCACTCAAAATAAACACGGTTGAACGATTGCTTGAAAAGAGAGATTGCACCGGTTGAAATAAATGGCTTGAATGAGATAACAACCTCGGAATAGGTTGATCGAATGCGTAGTGGAAACATGAATCTTCGAGATATCTTCAGCACTCCGGAACAATTGAATAGCAAGCGGGGAATGATTATGAGGAGCACCGGTCATACAAAAAGCATTGGGCAAAATGAAAAGACTATGCTCAATACAAAGCTTGAATTGAATGCACCAGAGAAGATAAAAGAAACGAACAATGATGAACTTGAAGCTCCGTTAGCATCTTCTTGAGAATCGCCGGATAAGAATATTGATGGAAAAGAATGGAGAGACTTCACATGAAAAAAATGGATACTTACTTAAGACATCTGAGTCCTTGAATAAAAAGGGATGGGAGGGTGGGAAAAACAAAGTCAACTTGGAACGCAAGAAGGTAACACCGTTGAGAAGAACTAAAATTGGATCTTGCTGATGTTGAAAATGATCGGATCCACTTGAATAGAGACACACCGGTTGAGAAGAAATTTAGATGACAAGCTCGATGATCAAGAAGGATTAGTATTTCCAAAGGAATATGAGGACACCATTTGGGGAAGGTATGGAATCAACACTCGACTTCGAAGCAACTCGAATACCACAATTCAAAACAAAACAAAGGATTGGCTTGCAGAATAAGCCAGAACAAACATATGATAGAGATTTAGTCCGAAGTTTTCGTGGTGGGGCCTACACGGGCTCGATCGTACAGCACCATCATGTACAAGGCAGTGCACATGACATACGAAGCGTCCCTGAGTCAGCATAGCCAAGGACTCTTTAAGACACAACGAGACCACTGTAAAACCAATCGTGGATAGGCAGACCACTAGACGTCGAACCCCAATTACATATCATACATCTGTCGGAAAGATATCCTAAGAGCTACTTGAATTCCCACTTATAAACTCCCGAAACTTTCCGGTTATGCAATCAGGTGTTGGGGATACAAGGGAAGCATAATATCTCACCCAAAACTAACAAATCCTACATCCAACTGTATCCATCCTTCAACATGTAACCAAGAAACCTTCGGAAATCGTTTACCTCAACCTTCGAAAAGCATCCTTATACGAGTTATGGCAATACTCCCAAACTCCCGCCCCATTACTGGGTCGCGTCGAGGTTATCTCACCAACAACAGCATAAAAGAGATTCTCGATGTCGGCGAAACTCAGGTATTCCAGAACTGCAACGATAAAATTGTGACGACAACACCTCGGAGCTCAACTCCCCGGGACACTGCCACAACCCCTAAATGCCAGGAGGCACCAAGAACAATGTTCTCATCACAAAACCATCGGAACGATTCCAAGATACCCGCGTGATCCTAAAAAAAATTTTAGTGAAATTTGAGAAGAGAAGAGTCAAAACTCTACGTCAGGATGCCTCACCAGAGCGATGAAGGGACTAAGGAATAAAAAGAAGTCCTACTCTCCGATATACATAATCCTAAATGACTCAAAACATTTCTTCTAGACTCAACAACGCCAGCGATTCGATCAAGCAGGGGGCTCCTAAGTCGGGGAAGGCTTTGATTACCAACTTGTAACACCCTTGATGCGTCTATATTTCCCACATGTCAGAGCACGACTTAGAGGCATAACTGCATTGAAGGCAATGTCGCAAGAGAGGTAATCTTCACACAACCCATGTAATGCGTAAGGGAAAGAGATACATAGTTGGCTTACAATCGCCACTTCACACAATACATGAATAAAGCATTACATCATGCAGATACAATCAAGGTCCGGCTACGGAACCAAAATAAAAGAAGACTACCCATAATGCTACAGATCCCCGATCGCCCCAACTGGGCTCCACTACTGATCAACTGGAAACGGAAACAACATAACAAACACGATCTTCATCAAGCTCCTCCTTGAGCTCGGTTGCGTCACCTGCATGATATCATCGGCACCTGCAAGCTGGTTTTGATAGTAATCTGTGAGCCACGGGGACTCAGCAATCTCACACCCTCGCGATCAAGACTATTTAAGCTTATAGGTAGGGGAAAGGTATGAGGTGGAGCTGTAGCAAGCACTAGCATATATGGTGGCTAACTTACGCAAATGAGAGCGAGACGAGAAGGCAAAGCACGTTCGAGAAACTATGATCAAGAAGTGATCCTAGAACAACCTACGCCAAGCATAACTTCAACATCGTGTTCACTTCCCGGACTCCGCCGGAAAGAGACCATCACGGCTACACATGCGGTTGATGCATTTTACTTAAGATAAGTTTCAGATTTTCTACAAACGGACATTAACAAATTCCCATCTGCCCATATCCACGGGCACGGCTTTCGAAAGTTCAGAACCCTGAAGGGGTGTCCCAACTTATCCCATCACAAGCTCTCACGGTCAACGAAGGATATTCCTTCTCCCAAGACAATCCGATCAGACTCGGCATCCCGGTTACAAGACATCCTCGACAATGGTAAAACAAGTCCAGCAAGATCGCCCGATGCGCTGACATCCCGATAGGAGTTGCACATATCTCATTCTCAGGGCACACCGGATAAGCAACCCGTACAACTAAAACCAGCCCTCGAGTTTCCCCGAGGTGGCGCTGCAAGGGGCAATAGTTTGGACCAACACTTAGACAAGCACTGGCCCGGGGGGGTTAAAATAAGATGACCCTCGGGATGCGCGACTCCCAAGGGAAAAAGGCTAGGTGGCGAATGGTAAAACCAAGGTTGGGCCTTGCTAGAGGAGTTTTATTCAAAGCAAACTGTCAAGGGGTTCCCATTATAACCCAACCATGTAAGGAACACAAAATCCGGGAACATAACACCGATATGACGGAAACTAGGGCGGCAAGAGTGGAACAAAACACTAGGCATAAGGCCGAGCCTTGCACCCTTTACCAAGTATATAGATGCATTAATTAAATAAGAGATATTGTGATATCCCAACAAAAATCCATGTTCCAACATGGAACAAACTCCAATCTTCACCTGCAACTAACAACGCTATAAGAGGAGCTGAGCAAAGCGGTAACATAGCCAAACAACGGTTTGCTAGGACAAGGTGGGTTAGAGGCTTGACATGGCAACGTGGAAGGCATGATATAGCAAGTGGTAGGTATCGAAGCATAGGCATAGCAATAGAGCAAGGAACTAGCAAGCAAAGATAGAAGTGATTTCGAGGGTATGGTCATCTTGCCTGAGATCCCGCAAGGAAGAAGGACGAGTCCATGAAGAAGACAAACGGACGTAGTCGAACGGATCCTCACAAACACGACGTTATCGGAACCAACCCGAAGAAGCAACACCGGAAAGAAGCAAACAACATAATAAACAACCATCACATAAACATGGCATGATGCACAATCAAATATGATGCATGTCCGGTTTAATGAAGCATGGCATGGCAAAGTGCACAAGCAATCCTACAAATTAAGTGGAGCTCAATATGCAACTCCATTGCATATTGACGGAACACCACATCAATTATTTAGTTCACTCTCGGTTAGGTACTCAACAATATTAAATGTCTGTTAACATGGCAAAAGGTGAAGCACAACAAAACTACCTATCTAGGCAAGTTTAAATGAGGCCGGAAACAACGAACAACAATTCCGGTAAAACCCCATATGCATATTTTAAGGTTTGGTACTGTTCTACCCTAAACACAATTTTAGAGTTATTAAACATGCAAGAAAAGTGCACCATGTTAAACTAGGCATTTTTCTACCCCATTTACATATAAAGTTTATTAAATTCCGAGTTATGGTTATTTAGTTATGGATTAAAACATTTTAACAAGTTATTTGAGCAAATTTAAACAAACAACATTTTAAGCATTTTAAACATGGATGAAAATGACATATTATGAAACTAGACAAAAATCTTGGCATTTTACATATATAAGTTGTTTTAATCTGAGGCACGGTTTATGAGTTATAATATGCATGAACTAGAGGGACTTTTATGTAAAACAGCTCTCTCTGGAAAATAGCAAAAATGTTATAAGGAAAACGGGTCGTATCTGTTGGCCCAATAGAGCACAGAGGGTTTGGGGAGGCTGCTCACATGGGCCACGGCCCGCTGGTGCAGAGGGAGGGGCCGGCAGAGGCGATGATGAGTCGCGCCCAAAGGCAGAGGCGAGGGAAGTCGTATCTGGCGCGGGGTCAACGGGTGGTGTGCTCATCTTGGGATTCGACAGAAGCAGAGCTCGGCAGCAGAACCGGGGCATGGCGCGGCGGAGCTTGGGCCCTGGGATGCTGGCGAGGTGGTCGTGGTGGTCGCCGGGAAGACGGCAGCGGGCGTCGGCAGGAGGAGCTCTGCTCTGGCGAGCTGGTTGTCGGCGGCGCGATGGATGGCAGGGGAGCGAGGTGCAGCGCCAGGAAGCGCGCGGAGGCGGGACGACGCTGGAGCGGCAGCGACGGAACTTGGGGAGGCGGCGGAGACGAGTGGATCCGGACGCGTGGCGGCGTTCTCCGGCGGGGTGGCGCGACCGATGGAGCTGGAGGAGGCGACGCACGTCCTCTATTCAAAAGAGAGCTTCAGAGCCATGGCGCGGCGCAGGTCCTCGTAGTTGTGGCGCGAGGTAGGCTTGTTGGTCGCCGGAGTGTCCAAACGAGGAGCGGAGGCGCGATGTCCCGTCCCGCTCGAAGCAGGGGTAGCAGGGACGACGGCAGGGGATGGCGAGGCAGGGGACGCGTTTGATGATGCACTGACTTGGCGCGGACGAAGGCACGGCTCCGGGCGGTGCAGGTAGCAGACGAGGCGGATCCGGCTGGCCGGCGCTGGATCTGGGCAACAGCGACGCGGGTGGAGCTCAGGGGTGGCGTTGGGGACGAGATCGAGGCCGACCATGGCGTCGGGTGCCGTGCTCCTCATTCCCTGCAGGCAGACGACGACGGGAGAGCGAGGTGAGCACGGGAAGAAGAAGAAAGGAAGAGAAAGGGCATGGGCACGAGGAAGGAGGAAGGGCCTCGATCCAATCGGGATTTGGGCTCTGGCTGCTTGCGGGTTCGTCCGATGTTGACAACGAGCTGGAGCGGTGGTTGGTTCGATTGGATGGAGGAGGAGACCCAGGAGAAGGGGATCAGGGAGGATCCCGATGGCGATTTGATTTTTGGCGGTGGCGAGGAGGAATGATGGGACATGCTCCCTAGATGTTAGGGTTGGCCACTATATATATATATATATAGCAATGAGATAAAGGGCTATTTGGAACCTTCGATTTAGATCGGACGGTCGAGATTAAAAGGTTGGGGAGTCCAAATAAGGAAACGGAGATGCTTTGTAGATGTTTGGGGATGACCCGGACACAACGGTGACGACTGTCTGGGTCGGGTCCGGGACAGCTTTTCGGACGCGCGCGCGAGGGGGTTTGATGCACTGAGCAGAGAGGGTTTCGGACCGTGCGATCGCATCGGACAGCTCCGGACGCGAAGATGGGTAGGCAGATGGACTAGGTGGGATGTGGCAAGACTGCGAGGGGGAGAAGAGAGAGAGAGGGACCGGCATCTGTTTCCGGAGGCCGAAAACGTCCGACATTAGACTGGCTATAATGCCGCTATAGTTATCCGTTGCGGCATCAAACGGACTCCGAACGCGATGAAACTTGGCAGGCGGCCTACTGACAACAAAACAACACCGCATGCCAACTTTCAACCCATTCTGAGAACATTTTTCGGCCACTTATAAAATACTATTTCGTACATGCCGCGGGCGCGTGCAAGTGTGTCTGGGCTCAGAACGGACAACGGAAGGAACTGGGAAACCTGGACGGATGCAAGTTTTGAAAACATGATGATGCAATGCACATGATGACTTGACAAGATGCAACATGCAAGCGAATGACAAGGCAACACAGCGAATAACTGGAAGACACCTAGCACAACGATCTCGGGGCGTCACACTACCCGCAAAGCATATATAGCTTTCTCTGCTACTCCTTCCAGTGATCGGTATGCAATGCATGTGTCTGTAGACATGACAGCTTGTCCATGGAAGTTCAACTACGGCGACCATCACATTTCGTGATTCCCACGATGCCTCTCCAACCCACGGCACCACGCCCCCCGATGTGCGCCTCACCCCTCTCGGCCGCACCGCCCCTCTGCCTTTGTGTGCATGACATGTGGGCCACCTAAAATGCGGCGAGCATCAAGTTTCTACCACAGCCACCCGCGATTCCCACGACGCCGCTCGAACCCATGAAACCACATGTCCCCCGACCTGCGGCTCACCCCTCTTGGCCCCACTGCCCCTCTGCCTACGGGAGCATTACATGTGGACCAGTCACCTATCGGGTCCACATGTTATTGACTCAAAGGTAGGTGTAGTAAGGCGCTGAAGCTCAGTCCCGACGGCCCTGAGAGGGAAATGTAACTCCTGCGCCAGGGCTTGTGGTGCTCCCACAGCATGAACTCGTGCCAAACTCAAGATTTGTTTCTTTACTATACATGCACGCAAAGATTTAATGGACATTGTAATCTCAACATGTGATGGGGAGCTCTAAATTTGAATTTGAAACTTATAAAACGAAAAGATTCAAAACAAATAAACTGGGAGAGAGGGAGTATATCGTAGGATGTGTCCCATACAAAATAAGTCCCCTGGTTTGTCACCGCAAAGATGCGGTTAGAAAGGAGCACATCATCTTCCTACTCGTACGGCAACAAATCGTCCGCAGACAGCATGGTCTGCCTTTGACCGCCATGTGCAAGGTTCGCGCTATCTTATTCAATCTCACCGTGGTTCCATCGTACTAATTCATGCGGTGGCCCGTTGCATGGCTGATCCCAATGTTGGACAAAGGTTCTACGGGAACGGTTTCACCGTTGTAAATGTTGTGCAAATTGATGTTGGTACCCTCCCGTACATATGCAAGCCAATCTCCACTCGCACCGAGCCTAACCTGTGAAACAGTGGGCAGGGGGAGAATTAGGAAATGGACACAGAAGTAGTCTTTAGAATGCATTTACTACATGATCAAACTCATCTTACCTGCTCATCGGAGGAAATCCGAGTGCCCCTCAACGTCGGCATCTCAAGGGGCGTCAACTTGCAACTACGGCCACACCGCGCTGGAGAGACCCCCAAGGAAACATCCTCGTGCGTTCCATGGAACATCAAGATGCATTTGTATGAGTAGTTTATCTTGTGAGAAAAAAGGATGAACGAGGGAAGGCCTCTAGAGATATAGATGGACACTACTACTACCAATATGCTGGCCCGTGCGTTGCAATGGATCCAAAGTAGTAGAATAATACTTGTTCACATGCTTGAAATATAAACACTCTAGTTTTGATATACATGTGTTAGCAGACATGACAGCTTGTCCATGGAAGTTGAACCACGACGACCATCACGTTTCTTGTTTCTACCACTAAGCCACTGAAGTTCGGTCCCGTGGGCCCCGAGAGGGAAATGTAACTCCTACGGCAGGCCTTGTGGTGCTCACACAGTACGAGCTCGTGCCAAAACTGGAATTTTTTTTCTTACTACTACCAACTAGTACTAGTAAGGTACACGTGCATTGCACGCATGAGATTCTGGTGGTTCGTGCATTATGCTTCTACATGTGGAGCTTTCTAGATTCTAACATGTGGCAAAATCTGATGGAATGTAAGGTTAGGCAAGTTTTATTAACTTAGGCGAGTGTTTGATTCAAGCCACACCTTAGGCAAGCCATACTAAGGCCCCACATGACATACACACAAAAAATGTGGCAAGATTCCCTTAGGCTTGCCAACTTGTTTCTCTCGTTTTGAAGAACTAATAACTTTGCCTAAGCTTAGTTGTGGCAAAGTTAGGGTCTGTTTGATTCAAAGGATTTTCATAGGATCTTTGAAGGATTAGAATCCTTAAGAATTTTTCCTACGTTGGTCGTTTGATTCATAGGATTGAATCATGTAGAATATTTTCCTAAGGATTCATTTGTACTACATTTCACAGGAATTCTAACATGCACTCCAACCTCTTGAAAGAAATCCTTTGTTTTTCATGTGACACAATCAAACAAACTCAAATCCTATAGGGATCCAATGAACATGCCATTCCAATCCTACTTTTTTTCCTATTCCTGTGTTTCTGCAATCCTATGAATCAAAGAGGCCCTTAGTCATGAATTAAGTTCAACCATGGAGTCTTCTAGATTATACATGTGGCAGAATCTGGTGGATGATATCCAACGGCCAGTAGTGCTCGGATTTGCCATCTTTGTACCGTCGGATTGGCTTCATCCAACGACCAACTTTCAAAGTTTTTCACACACTATATAGGGGGTATAGATATAGATCTGCCGGTCCGTTGCAATGGATCCAAAGTATATATATCTATTTAGTGGAGTGCACTCTAAACACATTATCTATTTATTTTTCTCTAACCTTCCGTAGCCATGCAACCAAGCCACATAATTTTCAGGGGTGCCCCCCACATCATATTATTCATACTACATTGATTGAAAAAAGATAAATCACCCAAAACAAGACCTTCCCGTTTTTTGTTCCTACGATGTTGTGCCATGCACGTACCTACTAGTTGTATAGTGGTAGTACTAGTAATATAGTATTAGGAGTACAAACTTGGTACTAGTAGGAGTAGTACTAGTACGGAATGCTCCTGTTCTATCAATGAGCCCCGTCTGACACCAAATTTCTTGGCTTCCGTGCTATAGCTAGATCTTCCCCTCGTTTCTTTTTTCCAACCCGGCAGCGGGCGGGGTGTCGGTTTGCTCAACGGCGGTCCCACATGAAAGTGAAAATGCTAGGCAACACGCCTTCCCTAAGCCATGTGTCGTGTCGGACGGGCCGTGTTGTACTCCCGATTCTCGGGTGTGTGGGGGTGCGACGCAAAAGCGGCAGGCCTTTTCCTTTTACCAGAAATGTGCTCGTGCGTTGCGATGGATCCAAAGTGGTAGAATAGTAGTATTTGTTCACAAACTTGAAAGAAATCACTATTGTTTTGATATACTCCTAATATATTACTCCCTCCGTACCTAAATATTTTTCTTTTTTGAGATTCCAAATGGACTATCACATACGGATTGTATAGACATATTCTAGTGTTTCTAGCAAGATGCCCGCGCGTTGCACAAAGTTGATGGAAAAGGTAAGCACAACTTATAAATTGACGGATGGAGTACTAGTTACAGTGATGCATATAATTAAGCAAAGGGATCGCACATGTCGGTATTGACTGGAACGAGAATGCAACAGCACAATAAGAATTAAGGCCACGATGATGTGATCGCAATGGTGGTTACAGAAGGCAAGAAGAAAGATGGATCCACGAACGTACGACCTCCTCCTCCTCAACTTAGTGCGCCGGGACACCGACCGGCGGCTAAGGAGCAGCGGCTTTTGTGGCGAGGTCGAGGTGCTTCTCAGCAAAGGCATCCAAGGCTTCCAGCCGGTTGAGGAAGGCCAACGTCGTAGTGTCCTCACTGGCCTTGTAGATACCTATGTACACGATTTCCTCGAGCATGTGGATGTGTAGGTGGACGAATTCTTGCAGGGCGAGGCGCCTCGCGGCGAGCGCGACCTCCAGGTGGACATTCTTCGTGGCGTCGGCGGGCAGTCGCAGGGCCACCAGTGCTTGAAAGAGGTTCCGGCCATGGAGGCCGATTAGGGTGGCAGGCAATGAGGTGCCCGGGCGCGCGGGCTGGAGGAGTACGGCGATGTCGTCCGCGAGCTTCTTGAGGACGGTGAACTTGTTGCTGGTGGCAACGATCATCTAGTCCAACTGAGAGTCGTAGTTGGCGTCGAAGGCGACCATCCACCAGCCGGTCTCCAACACCGTCTGGAGACGATCCTCGGCGCCATGCCGCAGGCCGGCATCGTGGACCATCTGGCGCAGCCGCTGGCCGCTCACGAGCATTGCCGCCATGGGTCTAGAGTGAGCTCTTTTGCACTTAGTGTAGGTGCTTAGGCAAATGCTTAGGTGCGTACGATGTGGTAGATGCATTGGAATGGAGGGGCGCCTTTATATGAGGGCAATGAGGGCAAACTGCGTTGCATTCACATTGTGCAGCCTCTTTTCCCGGACCTCCTCCCATTACTTCCCCCATGCATTAATTGAAGAAGGATGCATTGGCCGTTCAACATATCGGGAACCGCTACTCCCTCCCTCGTCTGCATTAAAGCCGTATCGGGAACTGTGCCGCCCGCTTTCAAATCGAATACTCCCTCCTTCTAGGTGAGTATTAAGTCATCTTACGAAAACCAAATACTCCCTCCTTTCCGGTTTATAAGGCTCAATTCAAAAATCTCACCAACTAAGGTAGATGATGAGTGGTGGAATATTTTTTGTAGTTTGCAAAAGCACCCAATTAATGCTCTTGTTTTCCTCAAAAAATTATGTTTACGAATGCATTAATTGCAATGCATGCATGCATGCATAAAGTGCATGCATTGGTCGGTTTTCTCTTAATACTTGCATGCAATGATTTAATGCACCTTGAAGTCTGAACATGTGATGGGGAACAACCAAATTGAGCCTTATAAAATGGAAAGACTAAAATTTTGAGATAAGCCCTATAAACCGGAAAGAAGGGAGTAGTAAACACATAGGTGTGGTACATTAACTCTCACGTTGTTTCTTATTTTTTGACATAAATAGAGGAATCAACCAAGAAGAGATGTGGGGCTTGTATGCTTTTAATGACTTGAGACTATCAAACATGACATGCAGTGGTCAGTTCGTTGCACAAGAACAAATACAACCCACGTCAGCACACACGCATCTTATATAGCATCACATCCAATGGCTATAAAAGATGAATGAGACCAAATTATATCTCATCTAGATGAGTTCTAGCAAAATTGTATTAATAATACTTAGTACTCCTGCGCCATGTATCATATATTAGTATCATGTAGTACTTTATTTATTTATGAGGTATCCAGATGGCACTGCACCGCCAAGAAAAGAGGGTAACATCAAAATTATGGACTACTTTTTTGAGTATGTTGGTAAGGTCCGGTCATAGTCACTTGTTGAAATCTCTAAAAAGACAAATGCCCCCTCGGTCCGGAAATACTTGTCATCAAAATGGATAAAAGGAAATGTATCTAGACGTATTTTAGTTTTAGATACATCTCTTTTTATCCATTTTGATGACAAGTATTTTCGGACGGAGGGAGTAGAAAACAGAGTTGGTGATGATGGTGTGCATGCCATCCTGCAATATAGGTCGTCGGATTTATATGTAATGGATAGAAAAGAAACTATGGCGATTTTGCAAAAATATACCCACACGTCTCTCCACGTTCGCAAATAAGGCCTTCCCTCGTTCAACCTTTTCTCTCACAAGATAAACTACTCATACAAAAGCATCTTGATGTTCCGTGCAACGCACGGGAAGCTAGCTTATTTCTTTTAAAATAGTTGCTGCGATAATTGGGTTGAAGTGATATATTTTGTGTCTGCCCCGAATGATTTCAGATTCACTAGTAGTAACAAAGAAAAGGTTGCCTTGTTAATTAACAGAAAACAGGGTGAAAACTATCACATGAGGTCGGTAAAAACAAGGCACACTGGGTTCAGCGTCATCGTCACTACAGCTGTGCGCGTGCGATAAGTCTACATATCGAGGGGGCTACCGAGCGAGGCACCGAGACACAATGTTTGAGAGAGAAACCAATTGACAGATTATGATCAGATCGAGTTGTCACCCTTCTGCTGTCATTGTTGGGGGGAGGGAGAGAAAGACGTATCGAGAGTGTGTAGGCACAGAGGCACAACTAGCGTGTGTGTGTGTGTGTGTGTTTGAAAGAGGAGTAGATAGATTATTATCAAGATCGATGTGCCACCCTACTCCTTCGGTGCTGGGTAGTGTGTGTGTGTATGTTTGAGAGAGAAGCCAGTCGATAGATTAGTATCAAGATCGAGGTGTCACCCTACTCCTTCGGTGTTGGGAAGTGTGGGTGTGTGGGGGGGCAGTGACACTGACATATCTCTACTCTTATAAAAAAACAGAGTTGGTGATGATGGTGTTCCTGCCATCCTGCAATATAGGCCATCCAATTTATATCCGACGGACAGGAAGGAAACTATGGCAATTTTGCAAAAAGATACACACCCCTCTCCGCATTTTCAAATAAGGCATTCCCTCGTTCATCCTTTTCTCCCACAAGATAAACTTCTCATACAGATGCATCTTGATGTTCCGTGCAACGCATGGGCATCTTCCTAGTAGGGAGAAGAAGTTTGTGTGACATATATCTAGCTATATTAAGGGATAGGTAGATAGCATATGTGTGAGAGACATTAGTGGTTGTGGGTGGGCGGAATTAAAGGTGTGGGCGTGTTAGACATAGAGAGCGTGTGTGTTTCTGTGTGAGAAACTTGTAGGACGGGGTAGAAAGACGAATTTAACCCTGACTGAGGGAGAGAAATACACGAAGTGCGCATTGTGATTCCGTTGCCCACAGGGAAATGAGATATGTATGCGTGTGAGAGAGATTGCACAATTCATTCACATATCACTATCTAGCGATCGTGGACGTGCATCGCTTGAACATAAGTCAATATCTACTTCGTATCGTGGCCAAAGGTACAATATCGATTCAACGCTATAAATATTGGACACTAACATATCACATTTTTTCTATTTAAATAAGCCTTTTTAGTTGTGCATACCAAAGTTACAGTGATGTTTCTTCAAACAACCAATGTAGCTATCATGAACATGCACCATTGTTATTCTTCCATTCAAATTCATTAGTCTTGGATGATTTAAGTTTCTATTTTGAAGTAATATATGTAATATTCATATATGAATTCAACGGGTACACAATTTATAAAATGGAGGCTATATAATCATATGAGGTAACACTTTTAAGTAGCTGACTACAATATCCATTTCTTTTTGTGCGCCTCTACACTAACACGTCAATGCATTATGTTTAAAGTAAATAACCAATGGCACTAAATTATCTATTTACACGAGAAATACATAGGCTGAGCGTTTGATCCCTTTTTTGTGAACGCGCCACTACACCCGTACGATTGGCCGCGCTCGTGTGAACGTCCAAGTTATCGGCGCATCATCCCGAGTTATTGTATTTTTTCTGGGGTGGACTTTACACCGGTTATTAACTACTGACGCGTGCCCCGTGTACACAGTCTAGCATGACCTTCCCGCTAGCACGGTCCAAAATTAGTTGAAACTGGATACGAACGATCCCACAGGCGGCAAAATCTCCCGCCTCCTTCTAAAATTTCCGCCACCTTAGTCTTTAGCATGCGAAATCCCCCTTTTGTCCTTGGTTCACAGAGACCAATAGTTACAATACCGCCCTCATCTACATGATAGGTCAGGGCTGCTTTGGTAACTTTCCGGTTCCCCCACTACACGGCACCCCCATTTCCTCTCCCCCTCCCGCAAAAACGACTAACTCCACAGCACCAGAGCATCTTACATCACGTCGTCCGTCCTTCATCGCCCTTTCTCCCCTCCCCTCTCGAAACCCTAGACTACTCATCCATTGGCGTACCATAGCCCATTCACTGCCAGCGGCGTCCACCTCGCCGGATCTACTTCTGCGGCCGCATCTACCCCTCCCACCTCCCCTAGAAATAAGTAGACTGCTCACCCACCACTGTACCACAGCCCATTCAGTGCCGGCCTTATCCACGGTGCCGGATCTGCTTCGCCGGTACTCTCGTCAACCGCCGTGCATCTGCAGCGGCTCATTCGTACTCCCCACCGTAGACGCTTCGTCCACACCCCCCGGAGCCGCCCCACCGACGCCCCCGTCGACGGCCTCTGATCCTCTTCGCTGACACCTTCCTCAACCCTACCGGAGCCGCTTCGCCGACACCTTCCTCAACCCTACCGGAGTAGCTTCGCCTATACCATTCTCAACCCTACCGGGGCCGCTTTGCCAACTCACAAGTCCATGGCCTTAGATCCGCTTCCTCGCACCCTCATCCAACCTACCGGAGCAGCTTCTGACGCCCCATCCACGGCCGCAGATCCGCATCATCGACACCACCCTTAACCCAAACACCGAAGCAGCTTCTGACGCCCCGTCCATGGCCGCAGATCCGCATCGTCGACACCATCCTTAACCCAACCACCGGAGCAGCTTCACCTACGCCCTCATCCACGGCCATAGATCCGCTTCGCCCACACCGTAGTCCACCCTACCGGAGCCGCTCCACAAACATCCTACTTGACGGTTCTAGATTTCTTACCGGACCCCGACAACCAGCGAGCGTCATCACCCTCGACGTTTCTTACCTGATTCACACAGTCTCGAGAGATGCCAAGCACCCGCCACGGCCTATGTACTTGTCACCTTTAAACCCGTCCAGCATCACCTATCCGATGTACTTCAAATATACTAACCGGTCGCTGTTACCTGTTATGCAACTGGCAAAAACTACAAGGACGATGTTTCTTCTGGATCTAACAGCTTCGCCAACCAAGATCCTGGACTGAGGCATTGCTATGATCTTGTAAGCGTGTCTCTCTCTCTTGTATTGTTATGTGCCTGCCTGCGTGCTTTGCTAGGATTTTCGACCAATAATCCCTTTGTGCAGACAATGATTTCTACTACTGGCTGCTAAATTAGATATATAGATGTCATACATGATACTACCTCATACCTCCGTTCCTAAATATAAGTCTTTCTAGAGATTCCACTATAGGCTACATACGGAGGAAAATGAGTGAATCTACACTCGAAAATGCATCTATATACATCTGTATGTGGTCCATACTGGAATTTCTACAAAGACATATATTTAGGAACAGGGGCAGTACATTACACAAAATCATAGGTGGCATGTAGGAATTCCAGTGCACTACATTAGGCTCCCTTAGAGTGCCTGCTAGTCTAGCATACAGAGTCATGGCTAGTTTATGGTACGCACACAATCGTTAATTGGTGGTTTAAATATGCACAAGGGATATGCAATGTAGTATCATGTAGAGATGTCTGAAATTAGCCGTGTCAACTTGCAGATAGGGTTACACAATGAAAAGGTACAAGATGTATGTGGCAATTTCATGGAACATCACAAAAAAAGGAGAGGCAGCGGTGAGCCTATACAGTGTGCCATGGTACGTCACTCCTCCATTGCAATCATCGTGACATATTATTTGTATGCCATTTCTATTAGCCAAGTTTCTTAGGGACAGTTATTATGAGTTATCCTAAGAAAATAAGCGCCTGTGAATATAAGCTCCATGTAATAAGCCAACCACTTCTTTTCATTGCGTTTTCAGCTTATCTTTGGTATGATCAGTGGAAAGTCTAGATTGCATTATATTTTTTTATTTTGCTGCCCATATGGAAATTAGTTTGACTTGCAAACATCACAAATTGAACCCAGTGCAGTAATTAATATGATAGGAAAACAGACCATCACTATTTGCTCAAAATGCAAATACAAAGATACCATCTACTTGGCACAATCTACTTTGGTCAATGTTTTCCATAGAGATCCCATTGCCTAATTTAAACGAAGAACGCATGACCCACATTTAAATGAAGAACAATTATTTATTGAAATTCGATGGTCCAAGTGGCTGGTTATTATCGTATAGAAGCACCACCTGAAAGCATCATATAGCAGCAGCAGCAGAAGCAGCTCATAGCAACTCATCATACAGCAGCAGCAGTCTGCAATTCATCATATACCAGCAGCAGCTCATAGCAATTCATCATATAGCAGCAGCAGGAGGAGCTCATAGCAATTCATCATATAGTAGCAGCAGGAGCAGCTCATAGCAATTCATCATATAGCAGCAGCAGGAGCAGCGTGTAGCAACTCATCATATAGCAGCAGCAGGAGCAGCTTGTAGCAACTCATCATATAGCAGCAGCAGGAGCTCATAGCAATTCATCATATAGCAGCAGCAGCTCATAGCAACTCATCATACAGCAGCAGCAGCTCATAGCAATTCATCATATAGCAGCAGCAGGAGCAGCTCATAGCAATGCATCATATAGCAGCAACAGGAGCAGCTCATAGCAATTCATCGTATAGTGGATCAGAATGAAAATTTGGCAAAAAATCAGAGGAGATCCTCACCTTGTTGGATGAGCTCATCCTTCAATAGCACCTCAAGGCCATGGCCTGGGAGGAGGGGAGGGGGAATAAGGTGCCTTATGCCGCAGTGTGGCATCAGCCGTAGTTGTGCAGCGCCCGCCGGAGTAGTGCATTGGACGAACCACAGTGGAGCAGCTGCTGGAGACCATGAGAATGAGGGGCGGCGCCAGAGGGAGGAGAAGCCAGGGATATTTGCCCCTACCCTCCGGCCATGTAGCCTAGATGGACATAGCATCGTCGAGGACAAGGCCAGATGGGACCAGTGGCGACGGCTCACTGGAGGAACCCTAGTGCTGCAGGTAGGGGATCGAGGTACAGGGAAAGGGGAGAGAAGATGCAAGCGGGCAGGGCAATGAATGATTGCGTGTTGGTTTTTACTTGAGGGTCAGGTGTGACACGGGCGTCAGCAGTTGCATTTTGAGTGTAATATAGGCAGACAACAGAGTCATTACACTATTCCCCTTCCCTTCAATTTTTAGTGAGGTTCTACCCGAAACACCCCCCTCCAAAGTGAAATTAGTTAAGCCCAAGCCCATGACTCAAAATGACTTCTTTACATCTTTTATGGCTTATTTTGACAATATGCCCTGAAAAGACGGAATCGAACTCGCCCTTAACCTGCAATTCAATTGTGCGTGCAATGATGAATCACTCCTGCCTGCTATCTGTACATTTAGGCATCATCATACATGACATAACCTAATACATGTGCATTCCATTGTAGAATCTGGAATATGCAATGTTTATGTTAGTTCATACGTTGCACATGATGTTTAAATGCCCCTTAAATCTGGTCAGTCAAGTGATGGTCTTTAAGCCTCCTTCTTTGCTTCTTTTCTTGATATGTAAGATTTGCTCACACATCTGTTCAATTGCTTGTTTGCATCAGCCAACCATACTAGGACTATTTGCTTTGATTACTTGTTGTTCTTGACATAGCACTCTAACAGAGCTTGTCAACGATTTAAACACTAAGGGTTGTTGTAGTGGGGCCTTGTCTAACTCATAGGTGACATAAAGGTTTGGTTGTACACTACAGTAGGCTCTCCAAGAGTACCTGGAGATCCAGTTCGAAGGTATGCCTAGTTTTTACATAGTGCAGACATAGTAAATGCTCATTTCATTATGTGCAAGTGCAAGAGATGCGGCATGTTTCATTATGTGGTGTTGTTTTGTTATAATCTCATTCTTTTGTGTTCACAGACTGGAAAGTATGCATATTTACCTTCCAAGGAGACGAGTAACTAGTTTGTGTCACCTTGCAGAGGGGGTGCAATGAAGATAAGATTGAGGATTTCCAAGTACAAGATGTTAGGAAGGAGCCTTGCAAGAGAAGTAGGAGCTGCACTGAGCCTCTTCAACCTGCTAAGGTAAGTCACTGTATGCAACTCAACAGTTCAATTCCTTGTTTGTTTCAGGCATAGTTAATTTTCTCTTTTCAATTGCTTTATTTGTCCTCAGTTAATGAGATGCCCAAATAATCATGCCTGATGTTCGGTACTTGTATCACTATTAGTTGACAAAATTAAAGGCCTTACCATTTAATTACTCTGCCAAAGTGTGCCTGAAGCTTTGAAGTGTATTAACCAACTATTATTGCATGAGGCTCACAATCTAGTTTATACTATGCTAATGATTGCATAGTTTTGCCTGCTGTAGTATGTTTGTATGAAACCCTCTGCTGTTCATTATGCTTCCTAAGACTTTAATTGAGGCACAGAATGGCCAACTGCTTGCTTACTTATACGCAACGTGTTGTTTAAATTTGTAACTTGTATGTGTTTTCGATTGGGCCCCAACATCATGCTCCTCTGGTGAGCTAAGAGGGATTTCTGTATGTAGGCTGCACAGACTATCTTTGTTATCATTTTTAAAATATCACCTGCTTATGCTTCATGACGTGTAACATTTTTTTTTGAAAGTGACGTGTAACATTATTGTTAGTCCTGTTTTGCCATGTAGTACAAAATAGTGTCTTGTTCGCTTCACTATTGTAACTATATTTTTGCCCTAGTCATGTGTACTTACAGAAACATTTCAGGATGAAGTGACATCAACACAAAGATCTGCAGCAGTGCGGCATGGCCGTTATCGAATGATTATGGATTGGAATTGGAATGTGTTGATGTTCTCGAGCATCAACTAGAGGTGGCAAGACAACGTGTACATGATTGTCAACGTATAATCAACAAGTTGAGACTGGACATGCAGGTATTAGATGCAGGAGTCAAAAAAGTGAAACAAGACACTGAGGTAACCATGAAGGAATTGGAGATTTTGCAGACTGGAATTTGTGCTATCTGAATCCGGCCAATCCTATTTTCTGAAGATATTATAGTTCTAATGGAGTTAAGTTGATGCGCGTCCATGATGTATGAGTTGTATTTGCCCAGTGGGTATAATCGGTTGTAATTTCTTTATTGTATAGTGTAGGATTATTCTACCTTTCTATGCCTTGATCTCTTTGTTGTAATAGTGTAGGCCTTTTAGAGGTGATAGTATTGAGTAGGATAATTCTTTGAATATGCTATATCATTCAAACGAGGGCCAATTCGCCCGACCATGGCCCTCCACGGGCCGTCGGATCCATGGGCCTTCTACGTCTCGTAGGATCCATGGGCCTTCTACGTCTCGTAGGATCCATGGGCCTTGTACGTCTCGTAGGATCCATGGGCCGCCGGCTCATTTATGGGTCTTGTACGGGCCTTTAATGGGCTGTAGACGGGCCTTTAATGGAAATCGTACGTTTTATGGGCTGACCATAACGGGCTGTTAATAGGCCGTATTTGGTGATGCTATGAAAATGGCCCAACAGACTAACGATCCCCAAACGGGTCGACTGTAACGACGGGCTGAATTTGGCCCACAAACAGAAAATGACGGTAACGGGTCGTAAGTAACCGAATGCTGCAAATGAGCCCAAGAATAAATGGGCCCTCAGAAGGTTGAAAGTTAACTTGGGCTGGAAACGGCCCAACGGAATAACGGGCCGTTAATGGGTATAAAGTGATACACTGTTCATTACGGGTCAGTTTCACCACAGGCCATTAATGGGTGTAAAGTAATACACTGTTCATTACGGGCCAGTTTCAACACGGGCTGCTAATGGGCCAAGAGTTACAAAGGGCCTCATATGGGCCGAAAGACGTCATGGGCTATACATGGGTCAGAAGTGAAAATGGGCTGGAATCATATTGGATGGCCCAGATGACGCTACTGGGCCTAATTTGGATAGGGCGTAACGGGCCTTGGGTTAGCGAGCTGTAAATGGGCTATATGCGACCAGGCCGTTAACAGGCTTTCCATGGGCCGGCATGACAGCTTTTGACCAAGTCAAATGGGCCGGCCTTTTCACGGGAATGGGCCACTGTTGGGCCGTGCCACATGTCGACGTATCATAGGCGCCTTCTGTCCAGTGAGTGGATGACATCTGTCCCAATGATGAGCCGACACGTGTTTCCTCTAGCCAATGATGATTTTACACGTGGAAAATCCCCATTGGTCGGGGTTGTTAACGGGTTATCGGATCCAAAACCTGACCCGATAGCTTAACGGCGTTCCGTTACGGTGGATGCCACGTGTCGGTCACCCTTGACGAAAGCACTTCTGTGACGCGTGATTTATTGTCATGGAAGTGGACACTTCCGTGATGATAATTTTGGTAATGTCATGGAACACTTCTACGACAGCACAGGTATGACTATCTTGATTCTGTCATAAATTTGTCATGGATGTACATGCATGACAAAAAAGCGACCTACTGTGACAAACACGTATCATCACGGAAGTGTATTTTTTTGTAGTGTTAGGGCAGTTCCGCTTCCAGTGACTAGTCCCTTTGTAGTAGAAGCACTCAGTTTCAGGCTTGGGTCCAGATTTGGGCTTCTTCCCGAGAGTGACAACTTGCTTGCCATTCTTCTTGAAGTTCCTCTTCTTTCCCTTGCCCTTTTCCTTGAAACTACTGGTCTTGATAACCATCAACACTTGTTGCTACTTCTTGATTTCTACCTCTGCAGCTTTAAGCATAGCGAAGAGCTCGGGAATCGTCTTATCCATCCCTTGCATATTATAGTTCATCATGAAGCCTTTGTAGCTTGGTGGCAGTGATTGAAGAACTCTGTCAATAACACTATCATCCGGAAGATTAACTCCTAGTTGAGTCAAGTGGTTGTGGTACCCAGACATTCTGAGTATGTGTTCACTAACAGAACTGTTCTCCTCCATCTTGTAGCTATAGAACTTGTTGGAGATTTCATATCTCTCAACTTGGGCATTTTCTTGAAATATTAACTTCAACTCCTGGAACATCTCATATGGTCCATGACCTTCAAAATGTCTTTGAACCCGATTCTACGCCGTAAAGCATGACACACTGAACTATTGAGTAGTCATCAGATTGAGCTTGCCAGACGTTCATAACATCAGCATCTGCTCCCGCAGCAATCCTTTCACCTAGCGGTGCATCAAGGACATAATTCTTCTATGCAGCAATGAGGATAATCCTCAAGTTACGGACCCAGTCCGTGTAGTTGCAACCATCATCTTTCAACTTCGCTTTCTCTAGGAACGCATTATAATTCAAGGGAACGGTAGCATGGGCCATTGATCTATAACAACATAGATATGCAAAAACTATCAGGTACTAAGTTCATGATAAATTAAAGTTCAACTAATCATATTACTTACGAACTCCCACTTAGATAGACATCCCTCGAGTCATCTAAATGATCACGTGATCCATATCAACTAAACCATGTCCGATCATCACGTGAGATGGAGTAGTTTTCAATGGTGAACATCTTCTATGTTGATCATATCTACTATATGATTCACGTTCGACCTTTCGGTCTCCAGTGTTCCGAGGCCATGTCTGTACATGCTAGGCTTGTCAAGTTTAACCCGAGTATTCGCACGTGCAAAACTGTCTTGCGCCCGTTGTATCTGAACGTAGAGCTTATCACGCCCGATCATCATGTGGTATCTCGGCACGATGAACTGTCGCAACGGTGCATACTCAAGGAGAACACTTATACCTTAAAATTTAGTGAGAGATCATCTTATAATGCTATCATCGTACTAAGCAAAATAAGATGCATAAAAGATAAACATCACATGCAATCAAAATATGTGACATGATATGGCCATCATCATCTTGTGCCTTTGATCTCCATCTCCAAAGCACCATCATGATCTCCACCGTCACCGGTTTGACACCTTGATCTCCATCGTAGCATCGTTATCGTCTCGCCAACTATTGCTTCTACAACTATCGCTAACGCATAGTGATAAAGTAAAGCAATTACATGGCGCTTGAATTTCATACAATAAAGCGGCAACCATAAGGCTCCTGCCAGTTGCCGATAACTTTTACAAAACATGATCATCTCTTACAATAACGTATATCACATCATGTCTTGATCATATCACATCACAACATGCCATGCAAAAACAAGTTAGACGTCCTCTACTTTGATGTTGCAAGTTTTACGTGGCTACTACAGGCTTCTAGTAAGAACTTTTCTTACCTACACATCAAAACCACAACGGTGATTTATCAAGTTTGCTATTTTAACCTTCAACAAGGACCGGCCACAGTCAAATCCGATTCAACTAAAGTTGGAGAAACAGACACCCACTAGCCACCTTTATGCAAAACAAGTTGCATGTTAGTCGGTGGAACCGGTCTCATGAACGTGGTCATGTAAGGTTGGTCCGGGCCGCTTCATCCAACAATACCGCCGAATCAAAATAAGACATTGGTGGTAAGCAATATGACGATCACTGCCCACAAATCTTTGTGTTCTAGTCATGCATATCATCTACGCATAGACCTGGCTCTGATGCCACTATAGGGGAACGTAGCACGCAATTTCAAAAAAAAATCCTACGATCACACAAGATCTATCTAGGATATGCATAGCAACGAGAGGGGGAGAGTGTGTCCACGTATCCTCGTAGACCAAAAGCGGAAGCGTTAGTTTAACGTAGTTGACGTAGTCGAACATCTTCTCGATTCAACCGATCAAGTACCGAACGTATGGCACCTTCGAGTTATGCACACGTTCAGCTCGATGACGTCCCTCGAACTCTTGATGTAGCAAAGTGTCGAGGGAGAGTTTCGTCAGCACAACGGCGTGGTGACGGTGATGGTGAAGTGATCCGCGCAGGGCTTCGCCTGAGCACTACGACAATATGACCGGAGGAGTAAACAGTGGGGGGCACTGCACACGGCTAAGAACAATTATGTGTCTTAGAGGTGCCCCCCCTCACCCCCGTATATAAAGGAGGGAGAGGGGAGGAGGCCGGCCTAGGGCGCGCCAAGTGGGGGAGTCCCACTTGGACTCCTTGTCCAATT
>NC_057812.1:534507421-534544893 GCF_018294505.1 Triticum aestivum
ACTTCCGGTGTCCGAATACTATCGTCCAATATATCAATCTTTACCTCTCGACCATTTCGAGACTCCTCGTCATGTCCGTGATATCATCCAGGACTCTGAACAATCTTCGGCCACCAAAACACATAACATAATACAAATTGTCATCAAACATTAAGCATGCGGAACCTACGGGTTCGAGAACTATGTAGACATGACCGAGACACCTCTCTGGTCAATAAACAATAGCGGAACCTGGATGCTCATATTGGTTCCCACATATTCTACAAAGATCTTTATCGGTCAAAACGTAATGACAACATATGTCATTCCCTTTGTCATCGGTATGTTACTTGCCCGAGATTCGATTGTCGATATCTTCATACCTAGTTCAATCTCGTTACCGGCAAGTCTCTTTACTCTTTCTGTAATGCATCATCCCGTAAGGCCGTAACTAACTCATTGTTATCATGATGTGCATTAACGAGAGGGTCGAGAGATACCTCTCTGATATTCTAAGTGACAAATCCTAATCTCGATCTATGCCAACCCAACAAATACCTTCGAAGATACTTGTAGAGTATCTTTATAATCACCCAGTTACGTTGTGATGTTTGATAGCACACAAGGTATTCCTCCGGCATTCGGAAGTTGCATAATCTCATAGTCAAAGGAATACATATAAGTCATGAGGAAAGCAATAGCAATAAAACCTAACGATCATTATGCTAAGCTAACGGATGGGTCTTGTCCATCACATCATCATCAAATGACAATACATGTCTATGGTTAGGAAACTTTAACCATCTTTGATTAACGAGTTACTTTAGTAGAGGCACACTAGGGACACTTTGTTTTGTCTATGTAGTCACACATGTATCAAGTTTCTGGTTAATACAATTCCAGCATGAATAATAAACATTTATCATGATATAAAGAGATATAAATAACAACTTTATTATTGCCTCTAGGGCATATTTCCTTAAGTTAGCTCATGCCTCTCCCTCATGTAAAATTGCAAGAATGATTACCGGTACTTGTTATCGATTACCTAGGGACAAATGACTTTCTTGTTGACAAAAGCTAACCACTTTTATTACCTTGCAATTTATTCGTAGTTTTATTCTCGCAATGTACTCGTAGTTTTATTCTTCCAAAATAGTTTCATACTTGTTCTAGGTAAAGAAAACGTCAAGTGTGCATAGAGTTGTATCGGTGGTCGATAGAACTTGTGAGAATATTTGTTCTACTTTTAGCTCCTCGTTGGATTCGACACTCTTATTTATCGAAGAAGGCTACAAATGATCCCCTACACTTGTGGGTTATCACAGATGTACTGGATTGATGGAGTGGGGCGGTTGCCTCATGGGTGGTGAGGAGACAGCCCTCGGCCATGCTCCCCTATAAAAGGAGGGGTGGGTGAGGGGCTCATCCACACACACACACACACATCTTCTGTTTCTTCTTATTTTTCTTCTTCTTCTTGCATCTTGCTTCTGGTATGGTGAGGGGAAGAGGACGTGGTCGGGCTCCAGAGGTGGTGACGCGGGTCTCTTCTCGGCAGCGTCTTCCTCCCCTAGTTGGGGATGCGGGGGGTGAGTCCAGCGCACAAGGTGGAGCCGCAGGACGTGGATGCGGCTGTCGTGGCGCTCGGGGCCGAGGAGGGCGTGGCGGTGCTCTGGTCGCACCTTCCCCGGTCACCCTGGCTCGGATGGAGGGCCACGTCGGGGGCCAACCGTTGGATTTCATTGTCAAGCTGCGCGGACCTCCGTGCAGCCACCTTCGGCTCCCTACTCCTTTTGCAAGGGTGATGGAGGAAGAACAGTCGCCAGGATTGAATCTGCACATGAGGGACTGCTGTAATGGAAGCATGCGGGCGGACGTGGAGTTCCCCGCACCTCATGTCATGCTTCTCCGGCGTGGACGGAAAACCTTTGCTCATACCCATAGCTTGGCAGCGGGGCACGTTCTCTGTTTCAAGTTAATGGAGGCCAACCTGCTCTCCATCAAGGTCTTCGAGTGTTCGGGTGCTTGCTTAGGGTGCTGCGCGGTGAGCTCGACCGACGACGAAAGCTCTTCCTTGAGTGACAACGACGAAGAGGACAGTGATGACCAAATATAGGGCGGCTATGGGTGCGCCCGGGCACACCCGCCATGTTGGACCCAGCCCACGCTGGCCCACATGATCCTACATATATTCCTCCCCATCCGCTCGCCGGACCAAACCCTATCCACTTCACTCCACTCCCCTCCACCACCCAAGCTCGTCCCCGGCACCGTCCGGCAGTCTCCGGCATGGCGAGCAGCGGATCCGAGTCCTTCACCTCCAGATCCGTCAACCTCGAGCTCATCCCACGTAGCGCAGAAGAAGAGATGGCCATCTGGCTTGCACTCTGCCGCTCCCGGGAGGAGGCCAGTGCACAGCAGCGCTCGAACTCCTTCCGTCGGGAATCCATTGCGTCCGCCCAAATGACGCATGGATCCGGCGCTAGGGCAGCCGTCGCTGCCTCACCGAAGGCAGTGCGGTATGTGTGGCGTCCGAACGCAGTAACGGATGCGCAACCTCTCTGTTGGCGTGCCGAGACCATGGACGCACCATGGGCGTCGTGCGACGCAAACATGGCGCGGGATGCCCGCCGTGCACGGCAGCGGGCGCGGGACACGGCGGCAGCTCTCGCGGCGGTGGACATCGGCGAGGCGGAGACGCATTCTCCGATGCCCCTACAGTGCACCAGGCTGGGCGCCGCAACCGTGTCGTGGTGGATGTCGCCGGCACATCTCAGGACAGATCCATTATCGATCTAACATCCACCGGCACCCAACGGGTTCCGGGCTCCGACGAGAAAGAGTGGGGCATGGGAGACGGCGGCGCCTTGAGTCCCGCGAGTCGGTTCGTGTCCCATGCCCTATTCTACCTTGCTGACGACCGGACCAACACTCTGAGGGGCGCAGCCGGCCGCCACGAGCGAAACACTGCCGGACAAAATTCCGCTCAAAGTTCACTGCACTGCATGTAATAATATGGGTTTGAGATTTCTAATTTAAGGTATCCGGTTGTGAGATTTATTTTTTGAGACGTAAGCAGTCATTGCCCGCGGACGCATGGCGGCCATTTGAGGGGTCGGATTTGCCCATCGTGTAGATGCCCTTATCTAGTCAAATTTCTTCACGGGTCGTTCAATCCAAACAGACATACTCATGCATGCATGGGCTAGTTGACGCATGCATGGGAGGACGAGCTGGAAGCCTGGAATGCGTGCGTAATGATAGGCTCGCCTGCTGCAGGTTTGATTTGATATCACTGAAGCATGTCACTAATTTGACCGATGGCCGCAAAAGATTTTCGGAAAAGAAGAGATGTCCGATTCCGACCCGACGAGCAACGCAACGAGCGAGCAGCCTAGCCCTAGCACGGCAGAACACACTGTAGTATTCTTATAAGGAAAAGACAAATAGGGAGTACGTACTGCGATCAATCCCTCCGACTCCAAGTTTCCACGGTTCAGCGGCCTGTCGAGTCTCTGGGAGCTACTACAAGGGTACTGCAGCAAGCAACCTATGCTGCCGTATCGGCGTCGACGGAGAGCATGCAAGACGGGGGGTTCTGAACCCTGCCGCGGGCTTCATTAACTATCTGCCGGTGCATGATTATTCTGCCGGTGCCGTTAAGGCCATGGACACAGCGCCGAGCCTCTGTTGCACTTGCACGGACAGACTAATTTCATGGCAGACGAACTACAGGTCTGTTTGGTTCCAATAAATCACCCGATTTATAAGTCAGGTGATTAAAACCAATGACTTATAAGTCACGTTCGTTTGATTGTCAACTGACTTATAAGTCATCTGATCACACCGTTTTATTTTGTTTTTTTATATAAAAGTGGTGGGAAACATGCAAAAGGGGGTGACAAATAAATGAAAGTTCGATCTATCAATATCTATGGTCTTGGACCCTCAATAATGACTTTTCTTTAGAATTTGGATACTTGATTGACCCACTTACTTCTATTATGTTAATACTAATTACTACTGTAGGAATCCTAGTTCTTATTTATAGTGATGGTTATGTCTCACGATGAAGGATATTTGAGATTTTTTTTTTGTTTATATAAGTTTTTTCAATACTTCCATGTTGGGATTGGTTACTAGCTCCAATTTGATGCAAATTTTTTTTGGGAACTCGTGGGAATGTGTTCCAGTTTTGCTAGAACTCATCTAGATGAGATTTAATTTGGTCTCATTCATTTTTTATAACCATTGGATGTGATACTATAAGATGCGTGTGTGCTGACGTGGGTTGTATCCATTCTTGTTTTTTAGGTGAATGAGACCAAATTACGTCTCATCTAGATGAGTTCTAAGTACTCCCTATAAGTTTTAAGTTGGGGTAGAGCAACTTATGACTTATAAGTTGAGGTGACTTATAAGTTGGATCTGTTTGACAAAATAAGTCATTTTTTCACTTTTCGACTTATAAGTTGGTGACTTATTTGGAACCAAACAAGGCCTCCGTAGGGCAGTTTCAAGTGCAGCAACGAAAACCGAAGAAACACACCTTCAGGCCTTCTTTGGTTTTGGTTTGTAGGAATTTCATAGAATTTTTATAGGATAGGATTTGCAAAAGAAAATTTTTTTGAAGCCCTTCGGTTTATAGGAATGGTTTCCTATTCCTATATAGGATAGAAATCAATTCTTTACATTTGGGAGGAAAAAAACATTAGCTAAGATTTAATGGAAAAAAATTTATCCTATGCATCAGATGACATCTCTTTCTTTATAGGAATTGAGATGCATGTCATCTCATTTTCTATGATTTTTCTATTTCTGTAAAATTCCTATACTATGAACTAAAGAAGAAGGCCTGATAGGTGTGTTTATCTGCGCGTTCGTCAGGTGTACTACTACTACTACTCGGTTTCGGCGCGTGTTGTCCAGATGCACGCCAATCAAACTAGCTAGTTAGTAGCAATGCTGGTGTGAGATGCTTGCTCTTGCAACAGCCAAGCTGATTCCTCTCCCTCTCGGCACTTCCCGTCGATATACTTCTCCTTTTTTTTTCAGAAGTGCCTTTGGAAGATCCCGGGCACGCTTTCTTTTCGACGTCGATCATTACATCGCGTCTCCTGAACAAGGAGGTTCTTTTCCACAGTGTTTTATTACAGTCCGGATCCGCATTGCCTGCGAGAGTATCTTCTTTCGCTAGCCACGAAGCCCCGGACGGAGAAGAAGCCAATCATGCAGGTGCAGGTGCAGATGCTACTAACTAGGTTCTTTTCCACAGTGTTTTGATGCAGCCTCTCGCGATAAAGGAGTTCTACAACGGGTCGACGCAGATCCGCAGTAGATTTGCACTTCTCTCGGTCACGCACGCACGCACGCATGCGAGATCCATGCCTACGAGCCTAGTAGCAGTAACGGAGATCCAGCATGCCTGAATCAATGCGTGCGCCCGTCCCAGGCCCAGCATGGCTGCATGGCCTCGCACACGCAGTCCTCGGACTTTCTCGCTGACCTGACAGCACTGGCGAATCGAGAAAAAAAATAGAGGATGGACTCGAAGTTTACCTGAGAAAACTAAATGCTCTTTTGAAGAATTTTTTTAATTATCTCCTAATCCTTTTGTGCAAATAAACTGAAATTTTCTTAGACTACTACCAAAAGAATATACTGTAGTACTAGAATTTTTTTCGTTTTTCCTGAAAAACATCAAATTTTGAAGAAAAAAATGAATATGTTTAACCAGATAGCCATTAGCTCCAAACCCGTTCGTCCAAATAAACTCAAAATTTTCTAGATAACTAACGGAAACATGTACTATTTACTAGAATATTTTGGATTTCTATGTCCATAAGTTTATTTTTGTTTATTTCATTGATGTCCATCGACGTAATTTCTTTCATGTAGCATGTATAGTACTCTCTCCGTCCGAAATATCTTTCCACAGAAATGGATATATTTAGATGTATTTGAATACTAGATACACTCATTTTTATCAAATTCTATGACAAGTAATTCGGTATGGATGGATTATGAATTTAGGTTATTCGACATAAGAGCATCTACACGCGTGGTCACCAAATCCTGCCCCTCAAACACCCGCGGACGCGCCTGATCAATTTTCAAATCGCGCCGTCCACATCCGTGTATCTCATATCTGGTATCCTATATCCATACCAAACATGCAACATGAACAATACTACGTCGAACATCAAACAAACATAGAAATGCTCATTCCAATCATCATCAGATCTCCAAAGATCGCCCATATTCATATAATCCACATAAAGGTCAGACAAGTTTAACTACACTACTAAAAACTTGAAATTAAAGGTGGAGACGGCGGATCACCGGCCCTTTGCTCTTCTGATCGTCGGTGTTGTTGTAGGTGTCCGGGTAGACGTCCGCGATAGGAGGCGGGTCGTCGGAAGAAGAGGAGATGACAATGTATCCCTTCAAACGTCGGACCGCCCGGTTCTGCTTGCGGTTGAGCTTCGCCACCCTCATCACCTTCGCCGTGTCGCGCTCGGACTGCTCAATGGCTAACAGGAGCGCCTTTGCGTTTTTCCTCGGGAGCCGACAAGCGTCCATCTCCACGGTCGTAAGTGATCGTCGGTAGATGCAAGCGAGGAGCCGCTCCTCCTCGTCGGGCACCGTCGGCAACCCGTGGCGGTGGCGAACGGATCGCTCCCACTCCCTTGCCCGCTGCCTCTCGCGGCGGGCAGCGTGCTTCTGATGTCGGCGTGCGCATCCGCAGCGCTCGCGGAGCAGGCACTGGAACCCACCTCTGGCCTTGCAGAGTGTCACATCCCTAGTTCTGGCCTGTCCTATGCCTGCTTCCATCTGAGCATCATGTTTAAATTTTTGAAACCTGAACTGAGGAATTTTGGAAGCCTCAAAAACTTAAATAAGAGAAGGGCAAAAAACCCTAAAAATCTCATTCATTGCTCCAAAATGCTCTTCTTAAATGTTTGATAACTTTTGGTAAGGGTTCTTGTCCCAACCAAAATATTGAACATTTTTAAGGAATTATTTTTGGGACTCTGGATTTAATTCATTAGCTATTTGAATTTGAATTATATTCATATAATTAGAATATAATTTCAAATACCCCTGAAATATTTTATAAGCTTTTGGAAAAGTCCATTAAGCAGCATAAATATTTTCAGAGGAGTTTTTGGCATTGTTTGAATTATTTTTAAAATTCAAAACAGTGGCAAAACAGATTAAATTAAATAAAACAGAACAGAAATAGGAAAACAGAGAGAGGGAGAGAAGGCCACCTGGGCCACTTACCTGGCGCCACTTACCTGGCCCAGCTCCATCTGGCCGGCCCAGCCCACCTCCTCCGCCTTGTCATCTTCCTCCTCTGCCAGGAGGACGAACAGAGGCGAGGCGTGGCGCGCGCCCGAGAGGCCTCGGCCACCTCCTGCTTCCCCCTGGCCACCTCCTGCTTCCTCCTCGACGCCCGGAGATGCCACGCACCCCCCTGGATCGCTCTCACTCTCCCTCATTCCTTCTTCTCTCTTCTCTGGCTCCCTCACTCGCGCGACCGAGGACCGCCGTCGCCGTCACTCGTCGCAGCCGTAGCCACCACCGTCGTTCCACCCCACCAGAGTGACCAAAGGCTCCGCCTCGACGCCCCCGACCTCTCCATGGAGCTACGCAACGCCGGGAGCCCTGCATCGCCGCCCACGTCGCCGTTCCCCTCCTCGGCCACCGGAGATCGTCGTCGTCGATTCGCTGCACTCCGGCCGCCCCCGAGCCCACTAACCCTCCCTGCAGCTCCGCGGTGAGCCTTTGACCCGATTCCCCCTCTCCCCGTGCCCTATCTCCCTCTCTAGCCGCCGTTCACAACGAGCCGAGAGCTCTTCGCCGACGACCATGGCGCCGCCGCGGCCACAATTGCTGTCGCCCGTGTTTGAGCACGTGTCTGCGCTCAGCGTGGTCCCAGGAGCCCAGAACAAGCATCCGTTCGTCCTCTCGTCAACCGTAGCCTCGTTTCCGTTGAGGTCCGAACCTCGGCCGCCGCCGCAAGCCCCGCTCCGGCGAGCGCTGACCACCCCGCGTCCTTCCATCGCCTTCTCCGGATGCGCACGAGCGCTAGGAACCCACAGAGCCTCTCCGCGCGGCGTTTGGACGCCGGAGCAAGAAACCCGAAGGTCTCCTCCGCCTCGGCCTCGCCGGCGTCAAGCCGCCGGCGGGTTAGGCCTGTTGACCAGGGGTTTGACCTCCCCCTGGGTCGATGACAGGTGGGGCCAGCCCCCCCTGTTAATTAGTTTAGTTTATTTTAATTTAATTACCCCCCTGCTGACACTGACATGTGGGCCCTAGTGCCCTAATCTTTAATTAAACTAAACTAAACCCCCCCTGTTTAACCTGTGACGCTGACATATGGGTCCCACACGTCAGGTTTGACCTGGACGGCGCCCGTTGACCTGCTGAGGTCAGCATGAGGTCATGCTGACGCAATAATTCCTTTCTGGAATTAAAATAAATTAGGAAATGATTTATAATTCCAGAAAATTGTATAAACTTCAATAAATCATAGAAAATTAACCGTAACTCCAAATTAAATAATTTATATATGAAAAATTATCAGAAAAATTCAAGGAATCCATCTGTACCATTTTCATGCATGTTAGAACAACTTATAGGTGCTGTTGTTTAGCACAAATCAATTAAATGGCATTTGAATAATCACATATGGAGTTTGAATTTGAATCTTGTATTCAAACCAACTTCATTTAATCTGTTGCTAGTTGCATTAGCCCAAAACACATTCATTTTGCCATGTCATGATCATGCATCATATTGCGCATTGCATTGATTGTGTTCCCTTCTGTGTTGCCGGTATTTGTCCCCTCTCGATAGACGTGATACCGATGATGTGATCGTTGACACTGATGAAGACTCAATGCTATCTTCAGAAGTGCCAGGCAAGCAAAACCCCCTTGTTCATTCCGATAAAATCCCACTCTCTCGCTCCTGCTCTCTTTTACTGCATTAGGACAACATCGATTCATCTGTTACTTGCTACGGTAGCTGAACCCCTTTATCCTCTGCATGACCTGTCATTCCACAGTAATTAGATGAAACCCACTAGCATGAGTAGGAGTTGTTTGAGCCCTGTTGTGCCTACTCATTCATGTTTGTTTGTCATGCCTGCTACTGCTTAGAGTTGAGTCAGGTCTGATTCATTGGGGATGAATCAGAGGCGTGTGAACATGTCCTACTGTGTGTGAGCTAAGTGTGTGAACACGATTTGGTAAAGGTAGCGGTGAGAGGCCATGTAGGAGTACATGGTGGGTTGTCTCATTGCAGCCGTCCTCAGGAACTGAGTTCTGTGTTTGTGATCCATGATTCAGTTACTACCATACATTGGGCCCTGAAATATGACCCCGCTCGACTTCTTATTCACCCTTGTCCTCTGTCCAGGAGTTGCAAGTAGTTTCTGGTGTTTGTAGCTTACTGGAGGCCGTGGACAGCGCTGACCGTAGGGGTGGGCTGTGATGCGGTAGGTACGTGGCACGGTGTACCGGATGCCCGTTTGGTATCTCGGGAACCCTGTTCACATCGTTTGGGGCTGTGAGCGAAACTCCGGCCGGATCTCCTCATGGATGGAACCCGAATAGGCGATAAACCTGGACTAGAGACTTGAGTGTTTAGGTAGGTCGTGGTCTACACCCACGTCGGCTTTCGCTTGAAGTCTGCCGAGCACATGTCGTGTGCAGACGCTAAGTGGTGGAAACATGTATGAAGAAGTACACCCCTGCAGGGTTATCATCATCTATTCGAATAGCCGTGTCCGCGGAAAAGGACTTCTGGGTTGCTTATATCAGTTCATAGACAAGTGAAAGTGGATACTCTAAAATACGCAAGATAAGCGTGAGTGCTATGGATGGCGTTCTCGTAGGGAGACGGGAGCGGATCCATAGTGATGTATTGATATGGTGAATATGTGGACTCGTGTGCGCCACCTCAAAAGAGTTACTTGCAGTCGTAGTTCAGGATAGCCACCGAGTAAAAGCTGGCTTGCTGCAGTTAAACCCCACCATCCCTTTGTTGATAATGATGCATATGTAGTTAGTTCTGATGTAAGTCTTGCTAGGTACATTTGTACTCACGTTTGCCTATTTTATGTTTTGCAGAGAGACTTCGGTCTCACTAGTAGTTCGCGTGGTCTTCGACGTTTAGCTTGTTACCTCAGCTACGATCTTGTGCCTCGGCAGGATCTGGTAGATAGTCAGGCTTCTCAGCCTTTTCAGTTATAGATGTCTGTACCCAGACATGATAGCTTCCGTTTGTGCTTTGACTTGTATGCTCTGATTGTTGGGTCATGAGACCCATGTTTGTAATATCTCGCTCCTCGGAGCCTATTGAATAAATTACTTGAGTCGTAGAGTCATGTTGTGATGCCATGTTGTATTTGCACATATCGAGCATATTGTGTGTATGTTATTGAAATGCTTGGTATGTGTGGGATCTGACCATCTAGTTGTTTATCTTTAGTAGCCTCTCTTACGGGGAAATGTCTCCTAGTGTTTCCACCGAGTCATGGTAGCTTGCTACTGCTCCGGAACACTTAGGCTGGCCGGCATGTGTCCTTCTTCGTTCCTGTGTCTGTCCCTTCGGGGAAATGTCACGCGATGAATACCGGAGTCCTGTTAGCCCGCTACAGCCCGGTTCACCGGAGTCCTGCTAGCCCAGTGCTACAGCCTGGATTCACTCGCTGATGACCGACACGTTCGATGCTGGGTCATGGATGCCTGTCCCTGTAAGTCTGTGCCACTTTGGGTTTACGACTAGCCATGTCAGCCCGGGCTCCTTATCATATGGATGCTAGCGACACTGTCATATACGTGTGCCAAAAGGCGCAAACGATCCCGGGCAAAGGTAAGGCGACACCCGTGGGAATACCGTGCGTGAGGCCGCAAAGTGATATGAGGTGTTACATGCTAGATCGATGTGGCATTGAGTCGGGGTCCTGACAGCGTTGGTATCAGAGCTTGACTGCCTGTAGGTTACCAAGCCAAACTGGTCGAAGTTGAGTCTAGAAATTCTTTAGTTATATAAGGGAATTGATTGTGGGATGGAATGTAAGGCTCTTTTTACTCCTTATACCTCATGCCCTTCTGATCTGAGCCATCTTATCTTTCCTACGGGGTTAAGAAACTAGGCTTTCTCTTCTTTCTATCAGGATCACGTATTACTAGTCCGTAGACTTATAAGATTGTTCGATTTAAGCTTGAGTCCAGTTCCTACTACTTCTGTATGTTAACTGATGATCTCGAAACCTTGATATTGTGCTTCTGAGTGGTTATGCCACCATTTTTTGTGATTGTCTCAAATCTTTTGAGCATTTACAGCCGTTATGCTGTCCGAGTCATCCCAGGTTTCTAAGTAGTCTGATGCATTTGCAAATTCCTTCCTCCCGCTTTGATGTTCCTTTGGGCCAGATTAACCACACTAATCGGTGTGTTGAGGTAATTATTACCTCGACATATATGTTGGAATTATTATTATGACCCTAAGTGCTTAGGGGATCATCTAGTAATTTAGCCATGATTTGTGTTCCCAGTGTGATGATTCTGGCCATCATTCTCGAAAGCATCCCGTGATGCTACTTAGTAGTAGGTATTCTACTCCTTGGGGTTTTGAACCCGAGATTCACTCTACTTACTTCATGTTGATAGTAATTGCTAGCTCCCCTAGGATATTAGTAACCTTTGCGATAGTCCTTGAAGTCCGTGGTATCTTCTTCTTCCAAATACCATGAACTACTTATGGCAGAAGTTCATCGTTGAACTGAAATATCACAACAGGATTATTCTTGATGAGTTCTCCATGCTATATTGTGACTCTGCCAGCTCAACCTTTCTGCATGGGCTATCCGAAAGAATTATGTTGAACTATGTTCGGCATACCAACCCATGTATCCACAACTCAGAAAGTTATATGTTCCTTTGAGTTGTCCCTTTTTAGTTGTCTACTGACCTTCGTCTATCAATTGATAGTCAAGAGTATGCGTGCGTTCGTTTATCGATGCCTATTACCCTTGTGGTCCGTCAAGCCATTCTGTCCTGAATGACTTGGAGAAACAAACTCCAGTACCTCATCCATATCCAGGATTGGGTCAAAGAAGTTGTGCTCCGCAGATCAAGTTGCTAATCCAGCTTTTGTTCTGCTCTACCTTGGAGTATTACATATTTTATATCGAGATTGTTATAGGAATTGCACACCATCCTATGAACTCTTGGTACAGTGATACTTATTGCCATCACTGTTCATTCCTCGGTTCCTGTGTTATTGTAACCGGAATGCCGACAAGTGGATCGTGGCGTGTGAAATCAATACTGCTAGCAACTTTGTTGCTTGGTAGTTAAATGGACGATAACCTCATTCTCAGCGTATTGATTATTGAATCGTCACCCTAAGACTGATCGTGCTATCTAGTTCTTATTTCGGTGCACCCTTCGATTGATGAGTTAGGATCTTTTCAAGTCCTCACTCATTTGATCATATCGTCTTGCCCTCAAAAGCGAGATTGTTCTCGAGCTTAGTAACATACCGGTGGTTCGTGATTTTCCGAAGATCTTCTCGGAAGTATTACCAGGTTGTCACCTGACCGCTATGTTGAGCTCGTGATCAAGTTGGTTTTCTTGTGAACCACCCTCTCTCCAAGATCGGTGTTAGATATCCCTGAGCTAGTTGGTTAAGCTAGACAACAACTTGGAGAGTTGGAAGATAAAATCTTGCCTGACTTAGTTCGTTCCAAAGGGATATTCTTGTGTAGTGTGTGTTGAAGAAAGATGATATCTTCATCGATTGGTCCCTGTGATCAGTTGTTGGACCTATTGTCTTATCAATCCTTTGATTTGAGTGTGGGCCATCGTCAAGTCAAATCAGTACCAACGATGCTCGTAATGTTGTCTTATTCGTGGTTGATCCCTCGAGCATACACCATTACATCTTTGGTCTGACCAATGCTATCACCGTGTTCACTTAACTATGGAATTCCTTTTAAAAGGAAACCCGGATGAATTGTTGTTGAGCCCATTGACAACATTCTTATCTCCTCCATGATTTTGTTGAACATTAAGCTAGTGTTGGAAACTTTTGAACGCATTTGTTCATGCTAGCTCATGAAGCATATGTTCGGATGTAAGAAGTGACTTCCTCCAGTTCATGTGCATTTGATGCAAGTTGCCGCCATGGATTCGAGAAAGTCAATGTTGTTTCCTTTGGAATCATCCCAAATCAGTCATGCACACGTGCGAAGAATTCTGTGGTTTGAAGACTTGCAACCTTCAATCTATATGTACCCCTAGCACACCAAGCCACTGATTGATTTGTTCAAGGAGAAGGAGTTCCTTCATAAGAGCTAATCCGGACTTATGTAAGGACTTCGATACCCTCGTTGATGGTTCCCCCTCCAGAACTCGGTAGTGTTTTATTATAAGACTACCACGTGGTCATGTTTGTCTGGGACAACGTGTTCACATGTTTGTAGCAGAACCAGCTCATGTTTTGAAGCTTGCTATCGTAGTTCATTCCCCGAGAATCCCGCAACGTCATCTCGTCGATTTGTGTTGCAAACTTCCGTTTTTCTTCCTAGACTCGATGAGTCTGGAATATCCTGACACCAACCAGATCTGAATCTCAGGCAGATATGATGGTTGGAATATTTCTCAAGAATTATAATATTGGTCGCGCGATAACCGGTAAAGTGGATGTCGTGGCCAACACACCCAGCCGGAAGACCTGTTATTATAATATCTTGATTAAGGAAGTTGGCCACCTCCCCATAGGGATTTCGTAGGATTTACTCCCTAGTTGACCCTATGGATTTTTGTGTTCCCGAAGTCCGACCTTTTACTTGATGTTCTAGTTATCAAACCATATCTATGAATGGGATACACTAGCACGTCAAGGAGAACATTAGAAGCGGAGTGCTAAATGTCTCTCGGTCGATCATCCAGATTTTATTTCCTTGGCCCTGCCAAGGGTGAAATCTGAGAAGGTGTTATCTTCCTTTGCAATCGCATCCTCCATCACCATTCATCATGGTAGTAAGTTGTGTTACCGGACCCTTGACACGGATGTTGGTAAAACCTTGATGATTATGGAATTGCTCAAGTTCTTGAGAGCACGCGCAAGTGCTAGGTTTAATCATCGGCATTAACTGTATAGCGCTCTCAGTTTCCTCGGCAATGCTATAACCATTCCAATAGTGGAATAACTCTTTATTGTTGAGCCTCTCCCCAGTTACCAGAATCATTCCCAGCATTTGCATTTTGTTCCCAGCTTGCACCGCCAATGTGTCATTCTACCATGAGTCTCTTCCATTTCCGGTGATAAGCAAATTCATCCATTACGTTGTCTTCAACAAGGTAATCCACATCATCCAAGTTTGAGTATGCCATTCTACCGACCCCCTTCAAACGATCGCTCGAGAATTGTCTTAGGCTGGTTTAAAGAGTTTCAATGATCTCTGAATCAAAAGTAATTCTTTTTGCCACTTAAGGGAATATCTCTACGAGTCACCTTCCCTAAGGTGTATCGTTATGGTATCATGGCAACTCAACTCCTCGCTACGTTGACAATCGTTTACCACCTTCTTAAGCGTGAAATTGTTGTCTACCTAGTGAACCTTCGTCATCCGTTTCTTTCCACCCCTCTTGATGTGTATCTCGTGTCTCAACCCGAGAGATGGTCCTATGTCTCATTCCGTGAGTTGTTCGATCTTCGAGAAGATCGACCCCTCTAGAGTCTCCTTCTTCCCTCCATGTCATGTTGACAGGATTTCTCAGAGCAGGACTTCAAGACAATAATGGTGTTCAAATCAACGTTCATTTGAAGTGCACCCTGGATCATGAAGATTATACTAGTTTGCGTTTTCCCTTCGTCTTACCCTACCCTTGAATCTCGGGTCGAGATTCTTGTTTAGTGGGGGTGAGTTGTCACATCCCTAGTTCTGGCCTGTCCTATGCCTGCTTCCATCTGAGCATCATGTTTAAATTTTTGAAACCTGAACTGAGGAATTTTGGAAGCCTCAAAAACTTAAATAAGAGAAGGGCAAAAAACCCTAAAAATCTCATTCATTGCTCCAAAATGCTCTTCTTAAATGTTTGATAATTTTTGGTAAGGGTTCTGGTCCCAACCAAAATATTGAACATTTTTAAGGAATTATTTTTGGGACTCTGGATTTAATTCATTAGCTATTTGAATTTGAATTATATTCATATAATTAGAATATAATTTCAAATACCCCTGAAATATTTTATAAGCTTTTGGAAAAGTCCATTAAGTAGCATAAATATTTTCAGAGGAGTTTTTGGCATTGTTTGAATTATTTTTAAAATTCAAAACAGTGGCAAAATAGATTAAATTAAATAAAACAGAACAGAAATAGGAAAACAGAGAGAGGGAGAGAAGGCCACCTGGGCCACTTACCTGGCGCCACTTACCTGGCCCAGCTCCATCTGGCCGGCCCAGCCCACCTCCTCCCCCTTGTCATCTTCCTCCTCTGCCAGGAGGACGAACAGAGGCGAGGCGTGGCGCGCGCCCGAGAGGCCTCGGCCACCTCCTGCTTCCCCCTGGCCACCTCCTGCTTCCTCCTCGACGCCCGGAGATGCCACGCACCCCCCTGGATCGCTCTCACTCTCCCTCATTCCTTCTTCTCTCTTCTCTGGCTCCCTCACTCGCGCGACCGAGGACCGCCGTCGCCGTCGCTCGTCGCAGCCGTAGCCACCACCGTCGTTCCACCCCACCAGAGTGACCAAAGGCTCCGCCTCGACGCCCCCGACCTCTCCATGGAGCTACGCAACGCCGGGAGCCCTGCATCGCCGCCCACGTCGCCGTTCCCCTCCTCGGCCACCGGAGATCGTCGCTGTCGATTCGCTGCACTCCGGCCGCCCCCGAGCCCACTAACCCTCCCTGCAGCTCCGCGGTGAGCCTTTGACCCGATTCCCCCTCTCCCCGTGCCCTATCTCCCTCTCTAGCCGCCGTTCACAACGAGCCAAGAGCTCTTCGCCGACGGCCATGGTGCCGCCGCGGCCACAGTTGCTGTCGCCCGTGTTTGAGCACGTGTCTGCGCTCAGCGTGGTCCCAGGAGCCCAGAACAAGCATCCGTTCGTCCTCTCGTCAACCGTAGCCTCGTTTCCGTCGAGGTCCGAACCTCAGCCGCCGCCGCAAGCCCCGCTCCGGCGAGCGCTGACCACCCCACGTCCTTCCGTCGCCTTCTCCGGATGCGCACGAGCGCTAGGAACCCACAGAGCCTCTCCACGCGGCGTTTGGACGCCGGAGCAAGAAACCCGAAGGTCTCCGCCGTCTCGGCCTCGCCGGCGTCAAGCCGCCGGCGGGTTAGGCCTGTTGACCAGGGGTTTGACCTCCCCCTGGGTCGATGACAGGTGGGGCCATCCCCCCCTGTTAATTAGTTTAGTTTATTTTAATTTAATTACCCCCCTGCTGACACTGACATGTGGCCCCTAGTTCCCTAATCTTTAATTAAACTAAACTAACCCCCCCCCCCTGTTTAACCTGTGACGCTGACATATGGGTCCCACACGTCAGGTTTGACCTGGACGGCGCCCGTTGACCTGCTGAGGTCAGCATGAGGTCATGCTGACGCAATAATTCCTTTCTGGAATTAAAATAAATTAGGAAATGATTTATAATTCCAGAAAATTGTATAAACTTCAATAAATCATAGAAAATTAACCGTAACTCCAAATTAAATAATTTATATATGAAAAATTATCAGAAAAATTCAAGGAATGCATCTGTACCATTTTCATGCATGTTAGAACAACTTATAGGTGCTGTTTAGCACAAATCAATTAAATGGCATTTGAAAAATCACATATGGAGTTTGAATTTGAATCTTGTATTCAAACCAACTTCATTTAATCTGTTGCTAGTTGCATTAGCCCAAAACACATTCATTTTGCCATGTCATGATCATGCATCATATTGCGCATTGCATTGATTGTGTTCCCTTCTGTGTTGCCGGTATTTGTCCCCTCTCGATAGACGTGATACCGATGATGTGATCGTTGACACTGATGAAGACTCAATGCTATCTTCAGAAGTGCCAGGCAAGCAAAACCCCCTTGTTCATTCCGATAAAATCCCACTCTCTCGCTCCTGCTCTCTTTTACTGCATTAGGACAACATCGATTCATCTGTTACTTGCTGCGGTAGCTGAACCCCTTTATCCTCTGCATGACCTGTCATTCCACAGTAATTAGATGAAACCCACTAGCATGAGTAGGAGTTGTTTGAGCCCTGTTGTGCCTACTCATTCATGTTTGTTTGTCATGCCTGCTACTGCTTAGAGTTGAGTCAGGTCTGATTCATCGGGGATGAATCAGAGGCGTGTGAACATGTCCTACTGTGTGTGAGCTAAGTGTGTGAACACGATTTGGTAAAGGTAGCGGTGAGAGGCCATGTAGGAGTACATGGTGGGTTGTCTCATTGCAGCCGTCCTCAGGAACTGAGTTCTGTGTTTGTGATCCATGATTCAGTTACTACCATACATTGGGCCCTGAAATATGACCCCGCTCGACTTCTTATTCACCCTTGTCCTCTGTCCAAGAGTTGCAAGTAGTTTCTGGTGTTTGTAGCTTACTGGAGGCCGTGGACAGCGCTGACCGTAGGGGTGGGCTGTGATGCGGTAGGTACATGGCACGGTGTACCGGATGCCCGTTTGGTATCTCAGGAACCCTGTTCACATCGTTTGGGGCTGTGAGCGAAACTCCGGCCGGATCTCCTCATGGATGGAACCCGAATAGGCGATAAACCTGGACTAGAGACTTGAGTGTTTAGGTAGGTCGTGGTCTACACCCACGTCGGCTTTCGCTTGAAGTCTGCCGAGCACATGTCGTGTGCAGACGCTAAGTGGTGGAAACATGTATGAAGAAGTACACCCCTGCAGGGTTATCATCATCTATTCGAATAGCCGTGTCCGTGAAAAAGGACTTCTGGGTTGCTTATATCAGTTCATAGACAAGTGAAAGTGGATACTCTAAAATACGCAAGATAAGCGTGAGTGCTATGGATGGCGTTCTCGTAGGGAGACGGGAGCGGATCCATAGTGATGTATTGATATGGTGAATATGTGGACTCGTGTGCGCCACCTCAAAAGAGTTACTTGCAGTCGTAGTTCAGGATAGCCACCGAGTCAAAGCTGGCTTGCTGCAGTTAAACCCCACCATCCCTTTGTTGATAATGATGCATATGTAGTTAGTTCTGATGTAAGTCTTGCTGGGTACATTTGTACTCACGTTTGCCTATTTTATGTTTTGCAGAGAGACTTCGGTCTCACTAGTAGTTCGCGTGGTCTTCGACGTTTAGCTTGTTACCTCAGCTACGATCTTGTGCCTCGGCAGGATCTGGTAGATAGTCAGGCTTCTCAGCCTTTTCAGTTATAGATGTCTGTACCCAGACATGATAGCTTCCGTTTGTGCTTTGACTTGTATGCTCTGATTGTTGGGTCATGAGACCCATGTTTGTAATATCTCGCTCCTCGGAGCCTATTGAATAAATTACTTGAGTCGTAGAGTCATGTTGTGATGCCATGTTGTATTTGCACATATCGAGCATATTGTGTGTATGTTATTGAAATGCTTGGTATGTGTGGGATCTGACCATCTAGTTGTTTATCTTTAGTAGCCTCTCTTACGGGGAAATGTCTCCTAGTGTTTCCACCGAGCCATGGTAGCTTGCTACTGCTCCGAAACACTTAGGCTGGCCGGCATGTGTCCTTCTTCGTTCCTGTGTCTGTCCCTTCGGGGAAATGTCACGCGATGAATACCGGAGTCCTGTTAGCCCGCTACAGCCCGGTTCACCGGAGTCCTGCTAGCCCAGTGCTACAGCCTGGATTCACTCGCTGATGACCGACACGTTCGATGCTGGGTCATGGATGCCTGTCCCTGTAAGTCTGTGCCACTTTGGGTTTACGACTAGCCATGTCAGCCCGGGCTCCTTATCATATGGATGCTAGCGACACTGTCATATACGTGTGCCAAAAGGCGCAAACGGTCCCGGGCAAAGGTAAGGCGACACCCGTGGGAATACCGTGCGTGAGGCCGCAAAGTGATATGAGGTGTTACATGCTAGATCGATGTGGCATTGAGTCGGGGTCCTGACACAGAGCAACATCCGGTGGGGTAGATGGACAACAGCGGGACGACGCGGATTGAGGAGCCCTCGCAGAGCTGCGCGCGGGTCGAGAGAGACCAACTCTGACGTCCACGCTGTGCCGACAGGGAGCGGTAATGAAGCCGATCTGAACTACCCCCGTGTCCACCCGCGACCGCTCCATTGTAGTGTGGCGGGCCAGCTCATCCTCGTCAACACCGAAGCCGTCAGAGCAGCTGCCAGAGCTCGACATCGCCGGAGATTGGATTGGATCGAGCAAATCAAAGTAGGGGAGGATAAGAGACGAAGGGGAGCGGAGCGAAGTGAGTGTGGGGCTTCCGGATTAGGGTTTTTGTGGGAATGAAATGGAGCCAATGGTGGGTTGGACCGATGTGGTGGACGCGCCCGGATGCGCCCGCCTCATATCCGCCCTATATTTGGGCTTGATACGACGGGCGCCAGACAGCCCGGATGTTTAAGTACGGTATATGACGCCGAGATGAGTCTCTTTTTAATAGTCAATGACAGTTTCGCTCGTCTGAATGTTTGAGACTGGTTTAAGACATACTTTGAGATACACGGCTTGGAACTTGACTGGTCACTGCGCGTCTGCATACATAGATGGTGCCGGGTTTGATATATCCCGCGGCTGTAGATATATTTTTTTGTGGGATAAATTTCCGTCTATTCATCTTCAATCATGATAGTACAATGAACACTAGAAATAATAAAAATTACATCCAGATTCGTAAATCAGCTAGCAACGAGTACAAACACTGAAGCGAGCCGAAGACGCATCACTGTCTCCCGCGGCTGTAGATGCTCTTCAGCATTGAAATCAACATGCTAGGAAGACTTTGCAATTTAGACGGTATAAAGCATCGGCCTCGTACCAGCGATATATTTTTTGTCTACATGAGAGATAGAGAAAAATAAATTAGACAAAGCAAAGAAGCACCGGCTACTTTGAACGTATCGGTGCATTGTGAGCGATCCGTCACTACACCGTGGTAGACTAGCCGGGCCAGTATTTCTCTCTCGAAGAAAAAAAAATGGCCAGCTAGACCATGCAGAGGTGCAGGCCGATTGCATGTAAGGAGTGACTAGCAAATATGTTCGTGCGTTGCAATGGAAGAAGAAAAAAATACATACTTCTAATATAATATAAACACAACTTAAGATCTTCACAGGTTTACCTTATATATTTCAGCATTGCCCATATTCGTGTTGTCGCTTATCCTCTTTCCTGCCAACCATGGTTGCGGTGTCCACCTAAACCTAATGTGTCTAAACATGGTCAATCCCAAAGTGATGGTCTCGGTCATTATCTTTTTTTTTCTCGAATACGCACGAGTGTGCGTATCATATATTAAAGAAGAAAGAGGGAAGAGCCCTTCACGGTTACATTACATAATCACCGGCGTTTCCTCGCCATTCGCCTAAGCCCTAGACCGACTACTCGCCATGTGCCCACTCTGGTGCCGCTATGAAGGCCGCTGCTAGGTCCCCTCGCAAGATGCCCGCCTGCATCCAAGCCATACTCTCGCGTGCTATTCAGTCCATAAGGCGTGTAGCGCTTACATTCGCCCCGTCGAATACTATGGCGTTTCTGTGCTTCCATAGCCCCCGCAAAGTGAGCAGACATATGGTGTGGATCGTCTTCGCGTTACGCCCAAGCGCGCCGTGCCATGTGCACCAGTCCTGCAGCGCCTCTCCTGCCTGCGGCGCGCCGGCTGGCATGCGCAAGGCCGTGAAGATGCGGGACCAACCCCCCCGTGCCAGCACACACTCCACGAGTAGATGCCCGATCGTCTTGTCGTGCTGATCGCAAAATGGGCAGGCGTCCTGGTGTGGTAGTGTTGGGGAATGTAGCAATAATTCAAAATTTTCCTACGTGCCACCAAGATCAATCTATGGAGTCATCTAGCAACGATGGAGGAGTGGATCTATATACCCTTGTACATCGCGCGCGGAAGCGTTCAAGAGAACGGGGTTGATGGAGTCGTACTCATCGTGATCCAAATCACCGATGATCCTAGCGCCGAACGGACGGCACCTCCGCGTTCAACACACGTACGGAGCAGCGACGTCTCCTCCTTCTTGATCCAGCAAGGGGGGAGGAGAGGTTGATGGAGATCCAGCAGCACGACGGCATGGTGGTGGAAGTAGCGGGATTCCAACAGGGCTTCGCCAAGCACTGCGGAAGGAGGGAGATGTGTCATGGGAGAGAGAGGGAGGCGCCAGGGCTTAGGTATGGTTGCCCTCCCTTTCCCCCCTCCCCACTATATATAGGGCCAAGGGAGAGGGGGAGGGCGCAGCCTTGCCCCTTCCTCCAAGGAAGGGTGCGGCCAAGGGGGGGAGAAGTCCATCCTCCCCAAGGCACCTCGAAGGTGCCTTCCCCCTTTAGGACTCTCCCCTCCTCTTGTCCCTTTGGCGCATGGGCCTCTAGGGGCTGGTGCCCTTGGCCCGTGTAGGCCAAGGCGCACCCCCTACAGCCCATGTGGCCCCCGGGGCAGGTGGCCCCACCCGGTGGACCCCCGGGACCCTTCCGGTGGTCCCGGTACAATACCGGTGACCCCGAAACTTGTCCCGATGGCTGAAATAGCACTTCCTATATATAATTCTTTACCTCCGGACCATTCTGGAACTCCTCGTGACGTCCGGGATCTCATCCGGGACTCCGAACAACTTTCGGGTTACCGCATACTAATATCTCTATAACCCTAGCATCACCGAACCTTAAGTGTGTAGACCCTACGGGTTCGGGAGACATGCAGACATGACCGAGATGACTCTCCGGTCAATAACCAACAGTGGGATCCGGATGCCCATGTTGTCTCCCACATGTTCCACGATGATCTCATCGGATGAACCACGATGTCAAGGACTTAATCAATCCCGTATACAATTCCCTTTGTCTAGCGGTACGATACTTGCCCGAGATTCGATCGTCGGTATCCCGATACCTTGTTTAATCTCGTTACCGGCAAGTCTCTTTACTCGTTCTGTAACACATCATCCCGTGATCAACTCCTTGATCACATTGTGCACATTATAATGATGTCCTACCGAGTGGGCCCAGAGATACCTCTCCGTCACACGGAGTGACAAATCCCAGTCTCGATTCGTGCCAACCCAATAGACACTTTCGGAGATACCTGTAGTGTATCCTTATAGCCACCCAGTTACGTTGTGACGTTTGGCACACCCAAAGCACTCATACGGTATCCGGGAGTTGCACAATCTCATGGTCTAAGGAAATGATACTTGACATTAGAAAAGCTTTTGAGCTAGGCTTAGGATTGGGTCTTGTCCATCACATCATTCTCCCAATGATGTGATCCCGTTATCAATGACATCCAATGTCCATGGTCAGGAAACCGTAACCATCTATTGATCAACGAGCTATTCAACTAGAGGCTTACTAGGGACATGGTGTTGTCTATGTATCCACACATGTATCTGAGTTTCCTATCAATACAATTCTAGCATGGATAATAAACGATTATCATGAACAAGGAAATATAATAATAACTAATTTATTATTGCCTCTAGGGCATATTTCCAATAGTCTCCCACTTGCACTAGAGTCAATAATCTAGTTCACATCGATATGTGATTAACACTCAAGGTCTCATCCCCATGTGACTAACACCCAAAGAGTTTACTAGAGTCAGTAGTCTAGTTCACATCACTATGTGATTAACACTCAATGAGTTCTAGGTTTGATCATGTTGCTTGTGAGAGAGGTTTTAGTCAACGGGTCTGCAACATTCAGATCCGTATGTACTTCGCAAATTTCTATGTCATCTTGTAGATGCAACTACCACGCTCTATTTGGAGCTATTCCAAATAACCATTCTACTATACGAATCCAGTTTACTACTCAGAATAATCTGGATTAGTGTCAAAGTTTGCATCGGTGTAACCCTTTACGACGAACTCTTTTACCACCTCCATAATCGAGAAAATTCCTTAGTCCACTAGTTACTAAGGATAACTTTGACCGCTGTCCTGTGATCCATTCTTGGATCACTCTTGTACCCCTTGACTGACTCATGGCAAGGCACACTTCAGGTGCGGTACACAACATAGCATACCGTAGAGCCTATGTCTTAAGCATAGGGGACGACCTTCATCCTTTCTCTCTATTCTGCCGTGGTCGAGCTTTAAGTCTTAACTTCATACCTTACAACTCAGGCAAGAACTCCTTCTTTGACTGATCCATCTTGAACACCTTCAAGATCATGTCAAGGAATGTGCTCATTTGAAAGTACCATTAAGCGTTTTGATCTATCCTTATAGATCTTGATGCTCAAATGTTCAAATAGCTTAATCCAGGATTTCCATTGAAAAAAAAAACACTTTCCAAATAACCCTATATGCTTTCCAGAAATTCTACGTCATTTCTGATCAACAATATGTCAACAACATATATTCATCAGAAATTCTATAGTGCTCCCACTCACTTCTTTGGAAATACAAGTTTCTCATAAACTTTGTATACACCCAAAATCTTTGATCATCTCATCAAAGCGTACATTCCAACTCCGAGATGCTTACTCCAGTCCTTAGAAGGATTGCTGGAGCTTTGCATACTTATTAGCATCTTTCAGGATTGACAAAACCTACTGGTTTGTATCACATACAACCTTTCCTCAAAAAATGTCGAGGAAACAATGTTTTGACATCCTATCTGCAAGATTTGATAAATAATGCAGTAATTGCTAATATAATTCCAACAGACTCTTAGCATCGCTACGAGTCAGAAAGTCTCATCGTAGTCAACTCCTTGAACTTGTCGGAAAACATCTTAACGACAAGTCGAGCTTTCTTAATGGTGATACTTACCATCATTGTCCGTCTTCCTTTTAAAATCCATCTGTACTCAATAGCCTTATGACCATCGAGTCGTTCTGCCAAAGTCTACACTTTGTTTTCATACATGGATCCTCTCTCGGATTTTATGGCCTCGAGCCATTTATCGGAATTTGGGCCCACCATTGCTTCTCCATAGCTCGTAGGTTCATTGTTGTCTAGCAACATGACTTCCAAGACAGGATTATGTACCACTCTGAAGTAGTATGCATCCTTGTCATCCTACGAGGTTTGGGAGTGACTTGATCTGAAGTCTCATGATCAATATCATAAGCTTCCACTTCAATTGGTGTAGGTGCCATAGGAACAACTTCCTATGCCCTGCCACACACTAGTTGAAGAGACGGTTCAATAACCTCATCAAGTCTCCACCATCCTCCCACTCAATTCTTTCAAGAGAAACTTTTCCTCGAGAAAGGACCCGATTCTAGAAACAATCCCTTATTGCTTTCGGATCTAAGACAGGAGGTATACCCAACTGTTTTGGGTGTCCTATGAAGATGCATTTATCCGCTTTGGGTTCGAGCTTATCAGCCTGAAACTTTTTCACATAAGCGTCGCAGCCCCAAACTTCTAAGAAATGACAGCTTAGGTTTCTCTAAACCATAGTTCATATGGTGTCATATCATCGGAATTATGTGGTGCCCTATTTAAAGTGAATGTGGTTGTCTTTAATGCCTAACCCATAAACTATCATGGTAATTCGATAAGAGACATCACGGTATGCATCATATCCAATAGGGTGCAGTTATGATGTTCGGACACACCATCACACTATGGTGTTCCAGGCTGTATTAGTTGTGAAACAATTTCCGCAATGTCTTAATTCTATGCCAAACTCGTAATTCAGATATTCATCTCTATGATCATATCATAGATCTTTTATCCTCTTGTCACAATGATCTTTCAACTTCACCCTGAAATTACTTGAACCTTTCAATAATTCAGACTCGTGATTTATCAAGTAAATGTACTCAACATCTACTCAAATCATCTGTGAAGTAAGAACATAACGATATCCACTACATGCCTCAGCACTCATTGGATTGCACACATCAAAATGTATTACTTCCAACAAGTTGCTTTCTAGTTCCATTTTACTGAAAACGAGGCTTTCAGTCATCTTGCCCATGTGGTATGATTTGCATGTCTCAAGTGATTCAAAATCAAGTGAGTCCAAACGGTCCATTTGCATGGAGTTTCTTCATGCATATACACCAATAGACATGGTTCGCATGCCTCAAACCTTTCAAAAACGAGTGAGCCCAAAGATCCATCAACATGGAGCTTCTTCATGCGTTTTATACTGATATGACTTACGTGGCAGTGCCACAAGTAGGTGGTACTATCATTACTATCTTTTGGCATGAACATGTGTATCACTACGATCGAGATTCAATGAACCATTCATTTTAGGTGCAAGACCATTGAAGGTATTATTCAAATAAACAGAGTAACCATTATTCTCCTTAAATGAATAACCGTATTGCGATAGACATAATCCAATTATATCTATGCTCAACGCAAACACCAATCTCTATGGTAGAGGGAGCGTACGATATTTGATCATATCAACATTGGAAACACTTCCAACACATATCGTCAGCTCACCTTTAGCTAGTCTCCGTTTATTCCATAGCTTTTATTTCGAGTTACTAACACTTAGCAACCGAACCGGTATCTAATACCCTGGTGCTACTAGGAGTACTAGTAAAGTACACATCAGCACAATGTATATCCAATATACTTCCATCGACCTTGCCAGCCTTCTTATCTACCAAGTATCTAGGGTAATTCTGCTCCAGTGGTTGTTCCCCTTATTACAAAAGCACTTAGTCTCGGGTTTGGGTTCAACCTTGGGTTTCTTCACTAGAGCAGCAGCTGAATTGCCGTTTCATGAAGTATCCCTTCGTGCCCTTGCCCTTATTGAAACTAGTGGTTTCACCATCCATCAACAATTGATGCTCCTTCTTGATTTCTACTTTTGTGGTGTCAAACATCGTGAATATCTCAAGGATCATCATATATGTCCCTGATATATTATAGTTCATCACGAAGCTCAAGCAGCTTGGTGGTAATGACTTCGGAGAACCATCAATATTTCATCTGGAAGATCAACTCCCACTCGATTCAAGCGATTGTTGTACTCAGACAATCTGAGCACAAGTTCAATAATTGAGCTTTTCTCCCTTAGTTTGTAGGCTAAGAAAATCGTCGGAGGTCTTATACCTCTTGACATGGGCACGAGCCTGAAATCCCAATTTCAGCCCTCGAAACATCTCATATGTTTCGCGACGTTTCAAAACATCTTCGGTGCCTCAACTCTAAACCGTTTAACTAAACTATCACGTAGTTATCAAAACGTGTATGTCAGATGTTCGCAACATCCACATACAACGTTCGAGGTTCAGCACACTGAGCGGTGCATTAAGGACATAAGCCTTCTATGAAGCAATGAGGACAATCCTCAGTTTACGGACCTAGTCCGCATAATTGCTACTATCAACTTTCAACTACATTTTCTCTAGGAACATATCTAAACAGTAGAACTAAAGCGCGAGCTACGACATAATTTGCGAAGACCTTTTGACTATGTTCAGGATAATTAAGTTCATCTTATGAACTCCCACTCAGATAGACATCCCTCTAGTCATCTAAGTGATTACATGATCCGAGTCAACTAGGCCGTGTCCGATCATCACGTGAGACGGACTAGTCATCATCGGTGAACATCTTCATATTGATCGTATCTACCATACGACTCATGCTCGACCTTTTGGTCTCTTGTGTTCCGAGGCCATGTCTGTACACATGCTAGGCTCGTCAAGTCAACCTAAGTGTTTCGCGTGTGTAAATCTGTCTTACACCCGTTGTATGTGAACGTTAGAATCTATCACACCCGATCATCACGTGGTGCTTCGAAACAACGAACTGTCGCAACGGTGCACAGTTAGGGGGAACACCTTCTTGAAATTATTATGAGGGATTATCTTATTTACTACCGTCGTTCTAAGTAAACAAGATGCAAAAACATGATAAACATCACATGTAATCAAATAATAGTGACATGATATGGCCAATATCATATAGCTCCTTTGATCTCCATCTTGGGGCTCCATGATCATCTTGTCACCGGCATGACACCATGATCTCCATCATAGTGTCTTCATGAAGTTGTCTCGCCAACTATTACTTCTACTACTATGGCTAACGGTTAGCAATAAAGTAAAGTAATTACATGACGTTTATGTTGACACGCAGGTCATAAATAAATTAAGACAACTCCTATGGCTCCTGCCGGTTGTCATACTCATCGACATGCAAGTCGTGATTCCTATTACAAGAACATGATCATCTCATACATCACATATATCATTCATCACATCCTTTGGCCATATCACATCAGATAGCATACCCTGCAAAAACAAGTTAGACGTCCTCTAATTGTTGTTTGCATGTTTTACGTGGCTGCTATGGGTTTCTAGCAAGAACATTTCTTACCTACGCAAAGACCACAACATGATATGCCAATTGCTATTTACCCTTCATAAGGACCCTTTTCATCAAATCCGATCCGACTAAAGTGGGAGAGACAGACACCCCCTAGCCATCTTATGCAACTAGTGCATGTCAGTCGGTGGAACCAGTCTCACGTAAGAGTACGTGTAAGGTCGGTCTGGGCCGCTTCATCCCACGATGCCGCCGAATTAAGATAAGACTAGTAACGGCAAGCATATTGAACAAAATCAACGCCCACAACTACTTTGTGTTCTACTCGTGCATAGAAACTACGCATAGACCTAGCTCATGATGCCACTATTGGGGAACGTAGAAATAATTCAAAATTTTCCTACGTGCCACCAAGATCAATCTATGGAGTCATCTAGCAACGATGGAGGAGTGGATCTACATACCCTTGTAGATCGCGCGCGGAAGCGTTCAAGAGAACGGGGTTGATGGAGTCGTACTCGTTGTGATCCAAATCACCGATGATCCTTGCGCCGAACGGATGGCACCTCCGCGTTCAACACACGTACGGAGCAGCGATGTCTCCTCCTTCTTGATCCAGCAAGGGGGGAGGAGAGGTTGATGGAGATCCAGCAGCACGACGGCATGGTGGTGGAAGTAGCGGGATTCCAACAGGGCTTCGCCAAGCACTGCGGGAGGAGGGAGATGTGTCATGGGAGGGAGAGGGAGGCGCCAGGGCTTAGGTATGGTTGCCCTCCCTTCCCCCCCACTATATATAGGGCCAAGGGAGAGGGGGAGGGCTCAGCCTTGCCCCTTCCTCCAAGGAAGGGTGCGGCCAAGGGGGGGAGAAGTCCATCCTCCCCAAGGCACCTCGGAGGTGCCTTCCCCCTTTAGGACTCTCCCCTCCTCTTGTCCCTTTGGCGCATGGGCCTCTAGGGGCTGGTGCCCTTGGCCCATGTAGGCCAAGGCGCACCCCCTACAGCCCATGTGGCCCCCGGGGCAGGTGGCCCCACCCGGTGGACCCCCGGGACCCTTCCGGTGGTCCCGGTACAATACCGGTGACCCCGAAACTTGTCCCGATGGCCGAAATAGCACTTCCTATATATAATTCTTTACCTCCGGACCATTCTGGAACTCCTCGTGATGTCCGGGATCTCATCCGGGACTCCGAACAACTTTCGGGTTACCGCATACTAATATCTCTATAACCCTAGCGTCACCGAACCTTAAGTGTGTAGACCCTATGGGTTCGGGAGACATGCAGACATGACCGAGATGACTCTCCGGTCAATAACCAACAGCGGGATCTAGATACCCATGTTGGCTCCCACATGTTCCACGATGATCTCATCGGATGAACCACGATGTCAAGGACTTAATCAATCCCGTATACAATTCCCTTTGTCTAGCGGTATGATACTTGCCCGAGATTCGATCGTCGGTATCCCGATACCTTGTTCAATATCATTACCGGCAAGTCTCTTTACTCGTTCCGTAACACATCATCCCGTGATCAACTCCTTGATCATATTGTGCACATTATAATGATGTCCTACCGAGTGGGCCCAGAGATACCTCTCCATCACACGGAGTGACAAATCCCAGTCTCGATTCGTGCCAACCCAACAGACACTTTCGGAGATACCTGTAGTGTACCTTTATAGCCACCCAGTTACGTTGTGACGTTTGGCACACCCAAAGCACTCATACGGTATCCGGGAGTTGCACAGTCTCATGGTCTAAGGAAATGATACTTGACATTAGAAAAGCTTTAGCATACGAACTACACGATCTTTGAGCTAGGCTTAGGATTGGGTCTTGTCCATCACATCATTCTCCCAATGATGTGATCCCGTTATCAATGACATCCAATGTCCATGGTCAGGAAACCGTAACCATCTATTGATCAACGAGCTAGTCAACTAGAGGCTTACTAGGGAATGGTGTTGTCTATGTATCCACACATGTATCTGAGTTTCCTATCAATACAATTCTAGCATGGATAATAAACGATTATCATGAACAAGGAAATATAATAATAACTAATTTATTATTGCCTCTAGGGCATATTTCCAACAGGTAGCCCTCACCTCGCCAATCTGTCGGACGCCCAACACCTAGTCATGATCGCTAACCATGCAAAGAAACGGCATCGGAGTGGAGTCTTCGAGCGCCAAGTGAAGGCCGCCGTGGGTGACACTTGCCCTCCGACGAACCTTGTCGCGTATGCCGACCTAGCCGAGAACTCCCCCACTCATTTCCCATGATCAGGAGATGGAATCCGCAATTTCCTCCTGAAGCTGCACCGCCCCAATCCTGTGCCAGATGTCCATATACTCCTCGATTCCGGTCATGTCACCAATAGGCCCTATGTCTGTGCCCCACCGGTCGTGCGCAATGACCTCAAATATTGTCTGTATCCCTCTGGTCCTTGTCGGGACCGATCCATATGCACACGGTGCCAGGTCCTGAATCCGATAGCCGTCGAGCCAACGATCCTCACACACACCTAAACCCCAAATCCATACACATCTGCCATTGAACAACATTGTCGCAAGTGAATGTCTAACAGTTCTAAACTAATCTCGTCAAGCTGGACGTGCCCTTCCCGAGCTACCGCCTGTACCTAGTACATACACCATATCTCATACACCCATTCACTTTTAAATTGTATAGTTGATTTTCAAACTGCATTGACATTCTTTTGAAAATACATAAATACTTTTTAGATCACATGGACTTTTTTAAAGAGCATGAATTTTTTTAATTACAAAATATTTGTAAGCCTGTGAACACTTTTTAGAATTACATGAACAATTTTTTTTTGAGAAAAAGGTGAACAATTTTCAATTGGTGTGAGCATTATTTTGATATATGAACACTATTCTTAAAACACATAAGCATTCTAAAATTCATGAACGATTTTTAAAAACTACATGGCAAGTTTAAAAGGGCACAATCACATAAAATTAGAACATGCAGGTGAACAATTTTCAATTCGTGTGAACATTATTTTGATATATGAACACTATTTAAAACACATAAACATTCTAAAATTCATGAACGATTTTTAAAAACTACATGGCATTTTTTAAAAAGGCACAATCACATAAAATTAGAACATGCATAAATTGGATTTTGGATGTGTGGCAAGTGATCAGATCACACATCCGCGCGTCTAATTTTTTTTTCTTACTATAGTGAACGGGAGGAGAGCTATTCTCAAATATTTACTCTAGCTGTGCCATGAGCCTGTGCAATTTTCTCGTTCGTGACTATGTGGCTCGGTAAGGAAACAGAAAAGGCACTCGTGGAGTGCTCACGAAGGATATTTTGCCTTGACCCGTTGACCGGTCAAAGTACCCATCGCCTAGCGAAGGAAACCGTATAGCGCCAGCGTCCTTGCATTCGGCGCTTGCCGGTGGGCTGGCCCAGTTGCTATTGCAAGTCGATGACCGTCTTTGACTTACAGGCATGATATATAGGTAGATTAGTTTTTTTGTTTTTTGTGAGGAATTATAGATAGATTAGTGAGAGCTCCTCCCAGCGCCTTATGAGCCCGTTGACGCAATTGACGCCCACTGCACCCCGCTAGTGGGCCGGCCCATGAGAACGGAAGGCAGTGCAAAAAATGTATTAATGCGCAAAAACACTACCCGAGAATCTCAATCTTGATAGGATTCGGTCCTGGGCAAACCCTAAACGGCGCCCGTTGCGCCCGTTTCTTCAATTCTCACAAACGGGCGCACACCCCCGCGCGGTGCAGGGCCGGCCCGTTTTTCCTTTTCTTACACGTTCAGTCTAAAGAAGCGAGCGCCAAAAAAAGGAATGCTCGCCGGGGTTCGAACCATCGAACCAGGGATTTGTTGGTTGAGTTAGCACCGAATTTGGACTACGTACGACTGGTGACTAACTGCTTCTTCGGCTTCTTCTATTCTTTCTCTAGGTTGTGAGAGTTTTTTGTGCCCTTGTAATTTATGTTTTTTTAAAGAATCGATGAACCTTTTCTTTTCTTAAATAACGTTGAACTTATTCCAAAATCTATGAACTTTTTCTGAATTCATGAACTGTTTTCAAAATTGGTGAACTTTTATAAAAATTTGTGAACTTTTCTTCCAAAATCAGATGAACTTTTTTCAATTTATGAACTTTTTTTCAAAATCGTTGAACTTTTTTAAAAAATTGATGAACTTTTTTCAAAACTGATGAACTTTTTTAGATAACTGATGAACTATTTTTGAAAATCGATGAACTTTTGTTCAAAATCGATGAACTTTTTTAAAATTTGTTATTTTTTTGAATATCAATGAAGTTTCTTGGAATACATGAAGTTTTTTTTCTAATTCGTGATATTTTTCGGAATCCGTGGGCACTTAAAATTTGTTCCCATTTTTTAAATCCATACTCATGTTTTTCTAAATAGTGCGGCTATAGTTTTGGTTTAATACGTTTTCGCGTTGGAAAATTTCACACAAGCGTAATAGCTTTAGTGGTTAGCTAGTAACGCACTTAAGAAAGTCGGAGCAGGTTCGAAAACCTCAGGTGATCGACATTTTGACAAATCCTATTCGACGCCTTAAGCGCCGAATATAGGCCATTTGGTACAGGGCGCACACCCCCTGTATGCTTGGTTTGTCTAGCGGGCGGCCCATCTCATTCCCTTCTGTTCTTTTTCTTCTGTTTCTAAAGAAGAAAAAAGGTGCGACAGCCAGGAATCGAACCACGTTGAGCGATCGAACCAACGTTGAGCGAGTTGAGAGTACAACACGATAACCACCAGAACACCCAAGCCGCTGTGTTTGCTTACATGTTTTTATCCTCTTTTATCTTTCTTTTGTTTTTTTTCTTTTTTCTCTCCTTTTTGAAATTCGAGAAAGTTTTTTTCTGCAAAATCGATGAAATTTTTTCAAACTCGATGAACTTTTCTCAAATTTGATGACCTTTTTTTAAAATTTGATGAACTTTTTTCAAATTTGGTGAACTTTTTTTCAAATCCGATGAACTTTTTTCAAATCCGGTGAACTTTTGTCAAATTCGATGAACTTTTTTCAAATTTGATGACCTTTTTCAAACCCGGTGAACTTTTTTTAAAATTGATGAACTTTTCTTCAAATTCGATGAACTTTTCTCAAGTTTGATGAACTTTTTTAAAAAATTGATGAACTTTTATTCAAATTCGATGACTTTTCTTCAAAAGCGTTGAACTTTTTTCAACATCGATGAACCTTTTACGTATTCGATGAGTTTTTTTCAAATTCGATGAACTTTTTAAAAATAATTGATGAACTTTCTTTGTATTTGACGAACTTTTTCCAAATTCGACGAACTTTTTCGTATTCAATGAACTTTTTTCTTAATTCATAATTTTCCGTGTTAATTTTTCATATTTATGAAAAAAAAATACGAGCATATTCCCTCCATTTTTTGCCCTGAAACAGCAGCTCAGCAGGAAAAAAATGAAAAGCAGGCGACGCGACTTGATCGATCGAGCGAGCGAGTGATTTTTTTTTTTTTTTGAAGCGAGCGAGCGAGCAAGTGATGCGCGGGAGCAAGGGAGCGAAGGCAGAGTGGGCGGGCCCATAAAGGGAGCTCTCGTGGGCGCCCGAACTCCTTTACGGGCGCTGGCGAGGAGCTCTCCGACATTTTGCTGGTTGTTTTTCGCGCTGTAAGTACCTTTTGCACTGTCAGCGTATTAATGGGCCGGCCCGCTAGCGTGCTGCTGTGGGCGCCCGTTGCCTCAGCCAGCGCATAAGGCGCCCGTTAGGAGGCCGAATCCTATTTGGCGCCCTTTGCGCCCGATACAGCTCTCCCACTCCCTTCCCTCACTACTAATGGGCCGACCCATCTCAACGTTCGCTGTATGTTTTTATAGCGCAAAAAATGGACCTGCATGGAGAATCGAACACTAGACCTCCGTCTTAGTAAGACGTTGCAACAACCACCGCACCACCTAGCCAGCTGTGATAACTTGCATCTTTTCTGTCCTTTCTTCTTTCATCTTACCTTTTTCCATTTCCTTTTTCTCTTTTTTCAATTTTTCTTTTTCATATTCGAGAAATTTTATTTCTTCACTTTTCATTTTACGAAAAATGGATGAACTTTTTGTTTACAAATTCAATGAACTTTTTCCATAATAGATGACCTTTTTTTAAATTTGATGAACTTTTTTTGAATCTGGCGAACCTTTTTTCAACTTCGATGAACCTTTTTTGAGTCTGATGAACTTTTTTTTCAAAAATTGATGAACTTATTCATATTTGGTGAACAGTTTTTTATTCGGTGAACTTTTTTCAAATTCGGTGAACTTTTTCCAAATCCGGTGAACTTTTTTCAACTTTTCATGAACTTTTTTCCAAATTCGTTGAACTTTTTCAATTTTGTGTTCAAATTTGATTAACTTTTTTTAGAATTGATGAACTTTTTCTCCAATTTATGAACTGTTTTTAAAATTCATTTTTTTTCTTCAGATCCAAGTATTTTTCAGTTTTGTGAACGAAGGGACGAACAGGAAAAAAATAACAACGAACGAACGAAACATGCTCGGAGGGAAGGAGCGAGCGAGCGAAGAAGGGAAGGAGCTTACTAGCTGGGCCGGCCCACGCGAGGCTGCTGCGTGAGCGCCCGCTAAGCGAACGGGCGCCTAAGGCGCCGAAGAGGAGGTCTCCCTCCCTCGATCCTGCGCTAGTTAGCTCCAAACCTTGGTGGCCAACCAATAGACCTATTAAGCTCTTGTTGATAGATTGCAACACGAAACCTCTAAGAACTAACTTTAGACGCGCTTTTTAGCAAAACGGGATTTTTTTTGAAAAGAAATATGAACAAAATTTGAATGTCCACATATTTAAAAAAATCACGAATTAGAAAAAAAGTCCACGTATTCAAAAACATTCACCGATTCAAAGTTCCATAAAACTGAAAAAGTTCATCGATTTGAAAAAAGTTCACTGATTTTCCAAAAAAATTATCAAATTTGACAAAAAGTTCATTGAGATTGAAAAAAGTTCGTCAACTTTGAAAAAAAACTTCATCAATTTGAAAAAAGGTTCTTCAATTTTTTTTAAAAAGTACATCACATATGAAAAAGGTTCATCGAATTTGAGAAAAGTTCACCGATTTTGCGAAAATTTGGTCGCCTTTAAAAAAGTTCACTCATTTTAAGACAGAGAAAAAAAACAAAGATAGAAAAAAAGAAAAGGAAACAGGGAAAACAGCTGCCTTTTCTGCGTTTATATAAATAAAATAAAAAGAACGACTATAGCACATCTGGTCATCTGGTCCAACTGGTTCGGGTGATGGCTACCTGAACGAAGGGGCGTGGTTCGAGTCGCGGCTAGCGCCCTGTACCAAATGGCCTGTATTCGGCGCTTACGATTAGTACCACCTCGGATATACAAAATAATATGAACGGACGATGGCGGATGAAAAACAGACAAAATAATATGGAGCATCTCTTTAATGTAATAAGATCCAACGGAAGGATTGTCAAAATATGCATCTATGTGTCCTCGGCAAAAATAATAAGCATTTCAGCTCACTGCGACATAAATATATACTGAACTATTTGTTTTTTGTCTAGGACACATACAGTCGTATTTTTTTAATCCCTTCACTGAATCATGTTATATTATAAGTGTGTTGGTTCAGTATTTTTTTCAGAATTTTTAAGAACTTTTACACCGTTAAAACTCTTAACTTGTTCTGTGGCAAACACTTGTAGAAAATCCTATATATATATATATATATATATATATATATATATATATATATATATATATATATATAGAGAGAGAGAGAGAGAGAGAGAGAGAGATTAAGGCATCTTCTACCCTGAATACAAATGATTCTAAAAAACGCTGAACACAAGTCGGAAACTGCTTGATAGGGTACGGGTCCATAAACACATATGCGAGAGCCGGTCATTCAACCGTAGCCGCATCCATTTTAAACCAGACTAACCGGGCGATTTTCATCAAACACAACGAAAATCATCAAAATTTGAATATAAAATAGCATAAATCATTCAGAAATAGCATGTAAGTATGTCTAGTACAACAACAAATTAAATTTAACAAGATTAACCGGATATTCAGTTTTTCATGGATGGATCATCTAATCCCACACATATTGTATCTTAAGCTTCATCAACAATGTATGTGCGTGAATGGCCGTCCCCTGGTCTGCAGTACTTCACGGCATCGTGTGTAGACTACACAATGTGTACAACAACAATGAGTGAATGACTCAATAAACATGCAGAGCAAGAAGAAACACAACTTACTATCTCCATGATTGTCGTGCACAATGGTCATATTGCCTTCAGCCGATCAACCACGCCACAATACTTCGTGACGGAGCTCTGCATGGTGTACCATTGACACACTAAGGATTTGACACTGCATTCATGGATGATGTGCATGTCATAGGATGTAATGTGCTTTTGCGCATGAAACAAACCATGCACGCCCTGCCAAACGACCCCCATTCTGCTCCCTCCTACTAAGTCCGCAGATACGGCCAACCACGCATCACACAAGAACTCATCCTCCTTCGTGGAGTATCCTCTCGTCCTTCTTACTCTAAACGACGATATAAAATTCAAAAATAAGCTCAATTGCATTTGACCGAACACCTGCCAAACGTGGTGTCCGCCATAGACGGCGTCGACAGGGGGCGATGGGTACCTGGTTGTGGACGAAACTTGGGTGAACGACGCCATTGTACAAGGTAAGCATGCGCGTGGGTGGGGCTAAGGACGTCCGGCAATACCTAGGCGACGGATGAAGTACGACGGTTGTGGAAGAGGAGGGTGCGAATGCAAAGTAAGGGGAAGCAGAGGCAGAGTGAAAGAGAATGGGATGAAACCAATTCTTATCGAAATCATTTCAAATCGTTTGGCATTCTAACACATTTTTTATGAAAGAATGAGTTTTATTTAAAATTTCATCAAAAGTAAAATCATCTTAAACATTATAAAAATTGCATCGAGATCTAAAACTATGAATGACCATTATTAACGTTAGAACGAGCCACCGACACGCCGTTGCCGCTGCTTTGCCTACCTGAGCCGGGTTCACCTTGTCGGTGATGTACTAGTGCCAAACAGTTTGCTATGCATATTGGACATGGCCCAACTCTACAACTGATTAGCTAAGGACATTTTTAATCAGCGAACATCAATCTTTTACGCGAGGACTATATCTCGCATTAAGCATAGGGATGGCAATGGATACACATTACCCACGTATCCTGTGGGTAAAAACCCTATTAAGATAAGGGTATGGGACAAAAAGTTACCCATGGCTACTTAAATGAGAAAATATCATACCCATCAGGTAGAGAGGTTACGGGTATGGGATCGTATAACTCATGCCCGCGTACCCATGTACCCATCTAAAATGTTAACATGTGGGTTTCTGTTAATATCCACCCTTCTAATCACGTCAGGTAAAAATTCTAATGTGTCTTCAAATTATCTTTATAATTTATCATGATTTCATGAATTTAAAGTGTATGCACATGTGTTGTTATTTTATGATTATGTGTTGTTGTTTACATTTTTATATGTCACTTTATAGGCAAGTATTTGTGTTTATGAGAATATGTTGTTGTTACAATACATTGTTGTTTAAAATGTGTTGCTATTAATAATTTATGATTATATGTTGCTTTTTACAACTATTTTCTACTCAATTGATATGTTGTAAACGTGGGTGTTTTTACCCGCGGGTGCCATGTACCCTGTCGGGTGACAGGTATGGGAAAAAATTATACCCTTAACATGTATAAGTATGGGTGATGGAGGGCGGACAGGTAAGGGTATGGGATAGCTCCATCCGTATCCATACCCTGAGCGCATTCTTTCATCTAGTTGAAGCTTTCCTCACGTACTTAGCAACAGGGCCAACCCGTTTCCCGTCTTATTTCTTTTCCTTCGCTGGATTCGTTCCATCGAGTGAGTTCGCTGGTTCGCTCGCATCTTGTTTTTTTTATTTTTTTTCATCGCTTCTTTA
>NC_057812.1:534545176-534561057 GCF_018294505.1 Triticum aestivum
TTTTCATCGATTTTTGTTGTTTATTCTTTGTTTATATTTTTTCCTTTTCTTGGTTTTTGTTGTTTTTTTCTTTGGTTTTTATTTATTCTCTCTTGGTTGTCATCTGTTTTCTTCCGTTCTTTTCTGGTTTTCATCGATTTTCCTTGTTCTTATATGTTTCTTTTCCCAGTCTTCAATGGTTTTCTTGCTTTTTTTTCATCCTCTGGTTTTTATTTATTTATTTCTTGGTTTTATTTGTTTTTCATTCTTTTTGCATCCATTACTTCATTTTTTTTAATTTTCCTTTTATTTAGTTTATTTTTTGCTCTACTTTGTTTCTTTCTTGTTTTCATTCTACATTTCTTGTATATGCCAATAATAAATTTTCTAATACACGTTTAAAATTTCTTGTATATGCCAATAATAAATTTCTTGTATATGCCAATAATAAATTTATCATTTTTTCATACATGGTCAACATTTTTAATACAACATATTTTTAACATTTTTCAAATGAGTGATTAATATATTTTAAATACAAGATTAAGAATTTTTGAATACTTGGTCAATATTTTTCACACACACTTTTAAACTTTTTCAAATGCTTGATTAATAGTTTTAAAATAAAAAGTTTAATATTTTTTATTACATGGTCGCATTTTATCTATATCCATTTAACATGTTTCAAATTCTTGATTGACATATTCAAACACTTGTTGAACATTTTTCAAATGCTTGAGTAATATTTTTATATACATGATAAAAAAATCATCATTTCTTCATACAAGGCCATACTTTTTTCTGTACACATTTAACATTTTCCAAATGTTTGATTAACATTTTTCAAATACTTCTTTGACGTTTTTTTAAATTCTTGATTAATTTGTTTATAAATGACAAAAAATCTTCATTTTTAATACATGATCAACTACTTTTCTATACTCGCTAAATATTTTCCAAATGCTTGAGTAACATTTTCAAATACTTGTTCAATGTTTTTTAAATATTTGTTCAACATGTTCAAAATTCTTGATTAACATTTTTCCAATACTTGTCCAACATTTTTTAAATACTTGGTCAATATTTTCCAAATGCTTGGTCAACATTTTTCAAATGTTTTTTGTAAAGTATAAACAAAGCACAAAAATAAAGCAAAAAACAAAAACAAAAAAAGGAGGCTGTGGCCGCCTGCGCTTCTGGGTCGGCCCATCTCGGTCTCCCGTTCAGCGAGGGTTCCTCCTCTCACGCTGAACGCGACATATAGGGGCGCCCAAGTTTTTAGGGGCTCTGAGCGGAAGCCATGACGATCGTCCGATCGAGATCAAACACATGGCAATTTTCTAGAAATTACGCTGGATGGCACGACAATTCTTTCCAACAACATGGCAATTTTTGATTCCATACATGGCAAATCCTGTACGACAACATCATAATTTAAGTTATTTTGGCACGACAATTCTTGCGTTCGCCGGAAAAACCATTCCCAGCAAACCTTATATTTTAAACATTAGCGTCCAATTCGGCACCTGGGCCAATTACACATGAGCGAGAGCGGCTCAGATAATTTAGGAGCGACTGACACTGACCCACAAACACAAGAACCGTCGGAAAAAAACTCTCGCCTAATATCGTCATCTTTAGGTTTTGCGAGCTTCTAAGGACGGGTGGAGATTACTTTCTGAAGCCGGCTAATGGCGAGTGTGCGTGCCTACGAAACTATCTGGGTGTGGATTCAGCTCCAGGACGCCCTTCAATTATTGCCGGAGGCCCCGCTGGTGTGTTGTAGCCTCGGCGGTGTGTGGCTCTTTGTCGAGGTGTGGACTCGGCTGCACCAGTGGCCTTAAGGTGTCATGGTTTGGTCTCGGCGGATTGAATCTTTTCGTCAACAACATTGGTGCTTCTCGTGCATTGTGCCTCTCGTTGGTTTGTTGACAAAGGAAGTTGACGGCCCTCCCCGAGAATATTGAGAAAATTGAGGAGATGGAAAAAATCCTCAGGAAGTCTAAAGGGTTGTTGGTTGAGGAGATGGAGAAAAACCAGTCGTTGAGAGAAGAGCATTCCACTCTCATGTCATGAATGGAAGAACTATCAAATAGTCATGATTTTCTCTCAGCCGACCACGAGAGATTGACCTATGATTACCTGAAAAGGAAACAGGAACTCGAGGTGCCGAGAGAGGCTCATGAGGATTTGATGAGAGAAAATTCTCTTCTCACCCAACAACTTAAAGAGAAACATGAAGTGTTTGTTCCACCTTGCTTAAAATGCCTTGATCGAAATAATGCCGAATCAAATGTTGAATCTTATGTGAATGCTAACCCCTCTGTCGAGGTAAATGGTTATGATGAAAATGCTAGGTTGAAGGATCTTCTTTAGACAGGAATGTTCAAATTTCTCTAAGGGCATCAAACCCTTTGTGATGTTCTGAAGAAATCCATTCTTCACAAAAATCCCAGGAAGGAAGGTATCGGTTTCGAAAGGAAACTGAATGAAAATGACTCCTACTGGGAGCCTGATCAATATCCTCGAACTATATGTGTGCCTTCCAAGAGCAAAACGCTCGATCCAGCTTTGCTTTTGGGATGTAACTCTCCCATCCCTAAATATCCTAATGACGATTCTCTGGACAACTATAAGTTATTCAAAAACCAATATGGTAAGGCTATTGCTCGCTATGTTGGACCAAACAGCAGGAATGGCCCCCCAAAGAAAGCTATCTGGGTGCCAAAGAAAACTATCCATGCATTGCCTATTACTCCAGTGCTAACCATGCAGGCAGAAAATGCTCGTCATTATGTTTGACAGAATGAGTAAACGTGCATCAACCTCTATGCCTAGATTACCCCAATGTCACCGCGGGAATTGATTACCCATAGTATAGGGGATCAATTGTATTCCTTTTGATAAGTAAGAGTATCGGACCCAATGAGGAGTAGAAGGAAATGACAAGCGGTTTTCACCAAGGTATTCTCTGCCACTGTCATAAGTAATAGTGATAGATCCGAAAAGTAGAAAAGGTGCAACAAGGTAGCCCAATCCTTTTTATAGCAAAGGACAGGCTGGGAAGTTCTCTTATATAAAAGTAAAGTGCTCTCGAGGACACATAGGAATTATCATCTAGTCACTTCCATCATGTTTGTTTGATTAGGGTTTGCTACTTTGATAATTAGATATGTGGGTGAACCGGTGCTTCGGTGCTCTTCTTACTTGAACAAGCCTCCCACTTATGATTATCCCCTCTCTCAAGCATCCACAACTACGAAAGAAGAATTAAGATAAATCTAACCATAACATGAAACATATGGATCCAAATCAGCCCCTTGTGGAATAACGCATAAACTATGGTTTAAGCTTCTGTCACTCTAGCAACCCAGCATCTACCTATTACTACATAATGTCTTCCCTTAGGCCCAAATATGGTGAAGTGTCATATAGTAGACGTTCACATGACACCACTAAAGGAAGCAACAACATACATATCATCAAAATATCGAACGAATACCAAATTTACATGATTACTTATAACCATACTTATCCTGTGTCCTCAAGAACAGAAGTAACTACTCACAAATCATATCCATGTTCAAGATCAGAGGGGTATTAAATATTATTAAGGATCTGAACATATAATCTTCCACCAAATAAACCAACTAGCATCAAGTATAAGATGTAATTAATCAACACTACTAGCAACCCACATGTACCAATATGAGGTTTTGGGACAAAGATTGAATACAAGAGATGAACTAGGATTTGAGATGAGATGGTGCTGGTGAAGATGTTGGTGAAGATTGGTCCTCCCATGATGAGAGGATCGTTGGTGATGTCGATGGCTTCGATTTCCCCCTCCCAAAGGGGAGTGTCCCCGACGGAACCCCTCTGCTGGAGAGCAAAAGTGCTCCTGCCCAGGTTCCGCCTCGAGACGGCGGCGCTTCGTCCCGAAAGTCTTCTTCTGGTTTTTTCTAGGTCAAATGGCATCATATAGGAGAAGATGGGTGATACATCTCCAACGTATCTATAATTTTTGATTGCTCCATGCTATATTATCTACTGTTTTGGGCAATATTGGGCTTTATTATCCACTTTTATATTACTTTCGGGACTAACCTATTAACCGGAGGCCCAGCCCAGATTTGCTGTTTTATGCCTATTTCAGTGTTTCGAAGAAAAGGAATATCAAACAGAGTCGAAACGGAACAAAATCAACTGGAGAAGTTATTTTTGGAAGGAAAGCAATCCAGGGCACTTGGACTCCACGTCAGGAGATACGGGAGGTGCTCACGAGGGTGGGGGCGCCCCCCCTAGGGCGCGCCACCTGCCTCGTGGGGCCCCCGTAGCTCCTCCGACGTACCTCCTGCATCCATATATACCTACGTAACCTAAAACTTCCAGAACGCACAATAGATCGTGAGTTCCGCCGCCAGAAGCCTATGTAGCCACTGAAAACCAATCCAGACCCGTTCCAGCACCCTGCCGGAGGGGGCAATCCTTCTCCGGTGGCCATCTTCATCATCCCGGTGCTCTCCATGACGAGGAGGGAGTAGTTCTCCCTCGGGGCTGAGGGTATGTACCAGTAGCTATGTGTTTGATCTCTCTCTCTCTCTCATGTTCTTGAGGTGATACGATCTTGATGTATCGCGAGCTTTGCTATTATATTTGGATCCTATGATGTTTCTTCCCCCCTCTACTCTCTTGTAATGGATTGAGTTTTCCCCTTGAAGTAATCTTATCAGGTTGAGTCTTTAAAGACTTGAGAACACTTGATGCATGTCTTGCCGTGGATATCTGTGGTGACAATGGGATACCACATGCCACTTGATGTGGTGACCAACTTGCGGGTTTCGTGACATTGGGAACCTATGCATAGGGGTTGGCACACGTTTTCGTCGTGATTCTCCGGTAGAACTTTGGGGCACTCTTTAAGGTCCTTTGTGTTGGTTGAATAGATGAATCTGAGATTGTGTGATGCATATCATATAATCATACCCACGGATACTTGAGGTGACATTGGAGTATCTAGGTGACATTAGGGTTTTGATTGATTTGTGTCTTAAGGTGTTATTCTAGTACGAACTCTAGGGCTGTTTGTGACACTTATAGGAATAGCCCAACGAATTGATTGGAAAGAATAACTTTGAGGTGGTTTCGTACCCTACCATAATCTCTTCGTTCGTTCTCCGCTATTAGTGACTTTGGAGTGACTCTTTGTTGCATGTTGAGGGATAGTTTTATGATCCAATTATGTTAGTATTGTTGAGAGGACTTACACTAGCGAAAGTATGAACCCTAGGCCTTGTTTCCTATCATTGCAATACCGTTTACGCTCACATTTATCATTCGTTACCTTGCTGTTTTTATTATTTCAGATTACAAATACCTTTATCTACTATCCATATATCACTTGTATCACCATCTCTTCGCCGAACTAGTGCACCTATACAATTTACCATTGTATTGGGTGTGTTGGGGACACAAGAGACTCTTTGTTATTTGGTTGCAGGGTTGCTTGAGAGAGACCATCTTCATCCTACGCCTCCTACGGATTGATAAACCTTAGGTCATCCACTTGAGGGAAATTTGCTACTGTCTTACAAACCTCTGCACTTGGAGGCCCAACAATGTCTACAAGAAGAAGGTTATGTAGTAGACATCAATGGGCCTTGGAGGCTTGCCAGGGGCCCCACAAGCTCGGGGGCGCGCCCTGGGGTAGGGCGCGCCACTGGTATGCGCCGGTGTTATACAAACGAGTTTTAACCCCTTTCCGCGATGGCATTTGGAACCATCGCCTAGTGAGTGACGGTGATAGGGGGGTCCTTCCCACACGACCCAGAAACCGTCGGGGATATGTGTTGGGGAACGTAGCAGTAATTCAAAATTTTCCTACGTGTCACCAAGATCTATCTATGGAGTCATCTAGCAACGAGGGAGGAGTGGATCTACATACCCTTGTAGATCGCGTGCGGAAGCGTTCAAGAGAACGGGGTTGATGGAGTCGTACTCGTCGTGATCCAAATCACCGACGATCCTAGCGCCGAACGGACGGCGCCTCCGCGTTCAACACACGTACGGAGAAGCGACGTCTCCTCCTTCTTGATCCAGCAAGGGGAAGGAGAGGTTGATGGAGATCCAACAGCACGACGGTGTGGTGGAAGTAGCGGGATTTCAACAGGGCTTCGCCAAGCGCTGCGGGAGGAGGGAGATGTGTCATGGGAGGGAGGGGGAGGCGCCAGGGCTTAGGTATGGTTGCCCCCCACTATATATAGGGCCAAGGGAGAGGGGAAGGGCGCAGCCTTGCCCCTTCCTCCAAGGAAGGGTGCGGCCAAGGGGGGAGGAGTCCATCCTCCCCAAGGCACCTCGGAGGTGCCTTCCCCCTTTAGGACTCTCCCCTCCTCCTGTCCCTTTGGCGCATGGGCCTCTAGGGGCTGGTGCCCTTGGCCCATGTAGGCCAAGGCGCACCCCCTACAGCCCATGTGCCCCCCCGGGGCAGGTGGCCCCACCCGGTGGACCCCCCGGGACCCTTCCGGTGGTCCCGGTACAATACCGGTGACCCCGAAACTTGTCCCGATAGCCGAAACAGCACTTCCTATATATAATTCTTTACCTCCGGACCATTTCGGAACTCCTTGTGACGTCCGGGATCTCATCCGGGACTCCGAACAACTTTCGGGTTACCGCATACTAATATCTCTATAACCCTAGCGTCACCGAACCTTAAGTGTGTAGACCCTACGGGTTCGGGAGACATGCAGACATGACCGAGATGACTCTCCGGTCAATAACCAACAGCAGGATCTGGATACCCATGTTGGCTCCCACATGTTCCACGATGATCTCATCGGATGAACCACGATGTCAAGGACTTAATCAATCCCGTATACAATTCCCTTTGTCTAGCGGTATGATACTTGCCCGAGATTCGATCGTCGGTATCCCGATACCTTGTTCAATCTCGTTACCGGCAAGTCTCTTTACTCGTTCCATAACACATCATCCCGTGATCAACTCCTTGATCACATTGTGCACATTATGATGATGTCCTACCGAGTGGGCCCAGAGATACCTCTCCGTTTACACGGAGTGACAAATCCCAGTCTTGATTCGTGCCAACCCAACAGACACTTTCGGAGATACCTGTAGTGTACCTTTATAGCCACCCAATTACGTTGTGACATTTGGCACACCCAAAGCATTCCTACGGTATCCGGGAGTTGCACAATCTCATGGTCTAAGGAAATGATACTTGACATTAGAAAAGCTTTAGCATACGAACTACACGATCTTTGTGCTAGGCTTAGGATTGGGTCTTGTCCATCACATCATTCTCCTAATGATGTGATCCCGTTATCAATGACATCCAATGTCCATGGTCAGGAAACCGTAACCATCTATTGATCAACGAGCTAGTCAACTAGAGGCTTACTAGGGACATGGTGTTGTCTATGTATCCACACATGTATCTGAGTTTCCTATCAATACAATTATAGCATGGATAATAAACGATTATCATGAACAAGGAAATATAATAATAACTAATTTATTATTGCCTCTAGGGCATATTTCCAACAGTCTCCCACTTGCACTAGAGTCAATAATCCAGTTCACATCGATATGTGATTAACACTCAAGGTCACATCCCCATGTGACTAACACCCAAAGAGTTCTGGGTTTGATCATGTTATGCTTGTGAGAGAGGTTATAGTCAACGGGTCTGAACCTTTCAGATCCGTGTGTGCTTTACAAATCTCTATGTCATCTCCTAGATGCAGCTACCACGCTCTATTTGGAGCCATTTCAAATAACTGTTCTACTTGGAGTTATTCTAAATTGTTGCTCCATTATACGTATCCGGTATCTGTACTCAGAGCTATCCGGATCGGTGTTAAGCTTGCATCATCGTAACTCTTTACGTCGAACTCTTTATCACCTCCATAACCAAGAAAATTCCTTAGTCCACTAGTTACTAAGGATAACTTTGACCGCTGTACTGTGATCCATTCTGGGATCACTCTTGTACCCCTTGACTGACTCATGGCAAGGCACACTTCAGGTGCGGTACACAGCATAGCATACTGTAGAGCCTATGTCTTAAGCATAGGGGACGACCTTCGTCCTTTCTCTCTATTCTGCCGTGGTCGAGCTTTAAGTCTTAACTTCATACCTTACAACTCAGGCAAGTACTCCTTCTTTGACTGATCCATCTTGAACCCCTTCAAGATCATGTCAAGGTATGTGCTCATTTGAAAGTACCATTAAGCGTTTTGATCTATCCTTATAGATCTTGATGCTCAATGTTCAAGTAGCTTAATCCAGACTTTCCATTGAAAAACACTTTCCAAATAACCCTATATGCTTTCCAGAAATTCTACATCATTTCTGATCCATAATATGTCAACAACATACACTCATCAGAAATTCTATAGTGCTCCCACTCACTTCTTTGGAAATACAAGTTTCTCATAAACTTTGTATACACCCAAAACTTTGATCATCTTATCAAAGCATACATTCCAACTCCGAGATGCTTACTCCAGTCCTTAGAAGGATTGCTCGAGCTTTGCATACTTATTAGCATCTTTCAGGATTGTCAAAACCATCCGGTTGCATCACATACAACCTTTCCTCAAGAAAATCGTCGAGGAAACAATGTTTTGACATCCTATCTGCAAGATTTCATAAATAATGCAGTAAACGCTAATATAGTTCCAACAGACTCTTAGCATCGCTACGGGTGAGAAAGTCTCATCGTAGTCAACTCCTTGAACTTGTCGGAAAACATCTTAACGACAAGTCGAGCTTTTTAATGGTGACATTTACCCTCATTGTCCATCTTCCTTTTAAAATCCATCTGTACTCAATAGCCTCACGACCATCGAGTTGTTCTGTCAAAGTCTACACTTTGTTTCCATACATGGATCCTCTCTCGGATTTTATGGCCTCGAGCCATTTATCGGAATCCGGGCCCACCATCGCTTCTCCATAGCTCGTAGGTTCATTGTTGTCTAGCAACATGACTTCCAAGACAGGATTACGTACCACTCTGAAGTAGTACGCATCCTTGTCATCCCTCGAGGTTTGGTAGTGACTTGATCTGAAGTTTCATGATCACTATCATAAGCTTCCACTTCAATTGGTGTAGGTGCCACAGGAACAACTCCCTGTGCTCTGCCACACACTAGTTGAAGAGACGGTTCAATAACCTCATCAAGTCTCCACCATCCTCCCACTCAATTCTTTCGAGAGAAACTTTTCCTCGAGAAAGGACCCGATTCTAGAAACAATCCCTTATTGCTTTCGGATCTGAGACAGGAGGTATACCCAACTGAAGATGCATTTATCCGCTTTGGGTTCGAGCTTATCAACCTAAAACTTTTTCACATAAGCGTCGCAGCCCCAAACTTTTAAGAAATGACAGTTTAGGTTTCTCTAAACCATAGTTCATACGGTGTCATCTCATCAGAATTACGTGGTGCCCTATTTAAAGTGAATGTGGTTGTCTTTAATGCCTAACCCATAAACTATCGTGGTAATTCGATAAGAGACATCATGGTATGCATCATATCCAATAGGGTGCAGTTATGATGTTCGGACACACCATCACACTATGGTGTTCCAGGCTGTATCAGTTGTGAAACAATTTCCAGAATGTCTTAATTCTGTGCCAAACTCGTAATTCAGATATTCATCTCTATGATCATATCATAGATCTTTTATCCTCTTGTCACGACGATCTTTCAACTTCACCCTGAAATTACTTGAACCTTTCAATAATTCAGACACATGATTCATCAAGTAAATATACTCAACATCTACTCAAATCATCTGTGAAGTAAGAACATAACGATATCCACTACATGCCTCAGCACTCATTGGACTGCACACATCAAAATGTATTACTTCCAACAAGTTGCTTTCTAGTTCCATTTTACTAAAACCGAGGCTTTCAGTCATCTTGCCCATGTGGTATGATTTGCATGTTTCAAGTGATTCAAAATCAAGTGAGTCCAAACGGTCCATTTGCATGGAGTTTCTTCATGCATATACACCAATAGACATGGTTCGCATGTCTCAAACTTTTCAAAACGAGTGAGCCCAAAGATCCATCAACATGGAGCTTCTTCATGCGTTTTATACCGATATGACTTACGTGGCAGTGCCACAAGTAGGTGGTACTATCATTACTATCTTATATCTTTTGGCATGAATATGTGTATCACTACGATCGAGATTCAATAAACCATTTATTTTAGGTGTAAGACCATTGAAGGTATAAAATAAACAGAGTAATCATTATTCTTCTTAAATGAATAACCGTATTGCGATAGACATAATCCAATCATATCTATGCTCAACACAAACACCAAATAACAATTATTTAGGTTTAACACCAATCTTGATGGTAGAGGGAGCGTGCGATGCTTGATCATATCAACATTGGAAACACTTCCAACACATATCGTCAGCTCACCTTTAGCTAGTCTCCGTTTATTCCGTAGCTTTTATTTTGAGTTACTAACACTTAGCAACCGAACCGGTATCTAATACACTGGTGCTACTAGGAGTACTAGTAAAGTACACATCAACGCAATGTATATCCAATATACTTCTATCGACCTTGCCAGCCTTCTCATCTACCAAGTATCTAGGGTGGTTCTGCTTCAGTGACTGTTCCCCTTATTACAGAAGCACTTAGTCTCGGGTTTGGGTTCAACCTTGGGTTTCTTCACTAGAGCAGCAGCTGAATTGCCGTTTCATGAAGTATCCCTTCGTGCCCTTGCCCTACTTGAAACTAGTGGTTTCACCAACCATCAACAATTGATGCTCCTTCTTGATTTCTACTTTTGTGGTGTCAAACATCGTGAATATCTCAAGGATCATCATATATGTCCCTGATGTATTATAGTTCATCATGAAGCTCTAGAAGCTTGGTGGCAATGACTTTGGAGAAACATCACTAACTCATCTGGAAGATCAACTCCCACTTGATTCAAATGATTGTTGTACTCAGGCAGTCTGAGCACAAGCTCAACAATTGAGCTTTTCTCCCTTAGTTTGCAGGCTAAGAAAATCGTCGGAGGTCTTATACCTCTTGACGTGGGCACGAGCCTGAAATCCCAATTTCAGCCCTCGAAACATCTCATATGTTTCGCGACGTTTCAAAACATCTTCGGTGCCTCAACTCTAAACCGTTTAACTAAACTATCACGTAGTTATCAAAACGTGTATGTCAGATGTTCGCAACATCCACATACAACGTTCGAGGTTCAGCACACTGAGCGGTGCATTAAGGACATAAGCCTTCTATGAAGCAATGAGGACAATCCTCAGTTTACGGACCTAGTCCGCATAATTGCTACTATCAACTTTCAACTACATTTTCTCTAGGAACATATCTAAACAGTAGAACTAAAGCGCGAGCTACGACATAATTTGCGAAGACCTTTTGACTATGTTCAGGATAATTAAGTTCATCTTATGAACTCCCACTCAGATAGACATCCCTCTAGTCATCTAAGTGATTACATGATCCGAGTCAACTAGGCCGTGTCCGATCATCACGTGAGACGGACTAGTCATCATCGGTGAACATCTTCATATTGATCGTATCTACCATACGACTCATGCTCGACCTTTCGGTCTCTTGTGTTCCGAGGCCATGTCTGTACATGCTAGGCTCGTCAAGTTAACCCTAAGTGTTTTGCATGTGTAAAACTGTCTTACACCCGTTGTATGTGAACGTAAGGATCTATCACACCCGATCATCACGTGGTGCTTCGAAACGACGAACTTTAGCAACGGTGCACAGTTAGGGGAGAACACATTCTTGAAATTGTAATGAGGAATCATCTTATTTACTACCGTCGTTCTAAGCAAATAAGATGTATAAACATGATAATCATCTCATGCAATCAAATAATAGTGACATGATATGGCCAATATCATATAGCTCCTTTGATCTCCATCTTGGGGCTCCATGATCATCTTGTCACCGGCATGACACCATGATCTCCATCATCATGATCTCCATCATCGTGTCTTCTTGAAGTTGTCTCGTCATCTATTACTTCTACTACTATGGCTAACGCTTTAGCAATAAAGTAAAGTAATTACATGACGTTTAAGTTGACACACAGGTCATAAATAAATAAAGACAACTCCTATGGCTCCTGCCGGTTATCATACTCATCGACATGCAAGTCGTGATACCTATTACAAGAACATGATCAATCTCATACATCACATATATCATTCATCACATCCTTTTGGCCATATCACATCACATAGCATACCCTGCAAAAACAAGTTAGACGTCCTCTAATTGTTGTTTGCATGTTTTACGTGGCTGCTATGGGTTTCTAGCAAGAACGTTTCTTACCTACGCAAAACCACAATGTGATATGCCAATTGCTATTTACCCTTCATAAGGACCCTTTTCATCGAATCCGACCCGACTAAAGCGGGAGAGACACACACCCGCCAGCCACCTTATGCAACTAGTGCATGTTTGTCGGTGGAACCGGTCTCACGTAAGCATACGTGTAAGGTTGGTCCGGGCCGCTTCATCCCACAATACCATCGAATCAAGATAAGACTAGTAACGGCAAGCATATTGAACAAAATCAACGCCCACAACTTCTTTGTGTTCTACTCGTGCATAGAATCTACGCATAGACCTAGCTCATGATGCCACTATTGGGGAACGTAGCAATAATTCAAAATTTTCCTACGTGTCACAAAGATCTATCTATGGAGTCATCTAGCAACGAGGGAGGAGTGGATCTACATACCCTTGTAGATCGCGCGCGGAAGCGTTCAAGAGAACGGGGTTGATGTAGTCGTACTCGTCGTGATCCAAATCACCGATGATCCTAGCACCGAACGGACGGCACCTCCGCGTTCAACACACGTACGAAGAAGCGACGTCTCCTCCTTCTTGATCCAGCAAGGGGAAGGAGAGGTTGATGGAGATCCAACAGCACGACGGCGTGGTGGAAGTAGCGGGATTCCAACAAGGCTTCGCCAAGCGCTGCGGGAGGAGGGAGATGTGTCATGGGAGGGAGAGGGAGGCGCCAGGGCATAGGTATGGTTGCCCCCCACTATATATAGGGCCAAGGGAGAGGGGGAGGGCGCAGCCTTGCCCCTTCCTCCAAGGAAGGGTGCGGCCAAGGGGGGGGAGGAGTCCATCCTCCCCAAGGCACCTCGGAGGTGCCTTCCCCCTTTAGGACTCTCCCCTCCTCTTGTCCCTTTGGTGCATGGGCCTCTAGGGGCTGTGGCCCCCCGGGGCAGGTGGCCCCACCCGGTGGACCCCCCGGGACCCTTCCGGTGGTCCCGGTACAATACCGGTGACCCCGAAACTTGTCCCGATAGCCAAAACAGCACTTCCTATATATAATTCTTTACCTCCAGACCATTCTGGAACTCCTCGTGACGTCCGGGATCTCATCCGGGACTCCGAACAACTTTTGGGTTACCGCATACTAATATCTCTATAACCCTAGCGTCACCGAACCTTAAGTGTGTAGACCCTACGGGTTCGGGAGACATGCAGACATGACCGAGATGACTCTCCGGTCAATAACCAACAGCGGGATCTGGATACCCATGTTGGCTCCCACATGTTCCACGATGATCTCATCGGATGAACCACGATGTCAAGGACTTAATCAATCCCGTATACAATTCCCTTTGTCTAGCGGTACGATACTTGCCCGAGATTCGATCATCGGTATCCCGATACCTTGTTCAATCTCGTTACCGGCAAGTCTCTTTACTCGTTCCATAACACATCATCCCGTGATCAACTCCTTGATCACATTGTGCACATTATGATGATGTCCTACCGAGTGGGCCCAGAGATACCTCTCCGTTTACACGGAGTGAAAAATCCCAGTCTCGATTCGTGCCAACCCAACAGACACTTTCGGAGATACCTGTAGTGTACCTCTATAGCCACCCAGTTACGTTGTGACGTTTGGCACACCCAAAGCATTCCTACGGTATCCGGGAGTTGCACAATCTCATGGTCTAAGGAAATGATACTTGACATTAGAAAAGCTTTAGCATATGAACTACACAATCTTTGTGCTAGGCTTAGGATTGGGTCTTGTCCATCACATCATTCTCCTAATGATGTGATCCCGTTATCAATGACATCCAATCTCCATGGTCAGGAAACCGTAACCATCTATTGATCAACGAGCTAGTCAACTAGCTGCTTACTAGGGACATGGTGTTGTCTATGTATCCACACATGTATCTGAGTTTCCTATCAATACAATTATAGCATGGATAATAAACGATTATCATGAACAAGGAAATATAATAATAACTAATTTATTATTGCCTCTAGGGCATATTTCCAACAATATGCCCTCCTGGCACACACGCTCGGCTAAATGAGTTCGTGTGCAACCGGTGAGCGCTCAAATATGGAAATACGTATAATAGAGCTAAAAATATACAATTATACACGCGAAATTGTTTCCGGTCGCAAGTACATCCGACACAGTCAGTCCCGGCTAAATGTTTCCATTCGTATGTACATCCCACACAGTCGCTCCAAAGGAAACATTTCCGTTCACAGCTACATCACACACAATTTTCCCCGTTAAATTATTTGTGATAGCGTTGCCATTGCACATGATATTAACAATTTTATCGTTTGCGTTATTGAATGCATCACACACAGTGCATAGAAGAAACTGTGTGGCAAAGGCTGTCCATCATACATAGTTTTTATGTGGTAAACATTTGCACAAGGTGGCCTAACGCAAACAGTTTTCAAGAGGATGCTGTGTGTGTGGTGGAGATTGATCGCACATGTAGTGGATCCTAGAAACGTTTCTGATCTCCATGTCTATCGCAGACGTTTCACTTTCGTAAACCGTGTGTAGTGTAATCCCTAATTTCAAAATGACATGTTTTGAATTTTAAAGTAGGCAATCACTTATTTCATATCCAACCATGTTTATTACAAATATAGGTTCAACCACCAATGCACAGGTACAGATACTGAAGAACTACAGAAGCACCAAGTAAAGAATGATGAACCACAGTTGTACTAAAGACTGTAAAGAGAGAGGCGAAAGACATTCTGGTTGCTGGACAAGGTGAAGCGAAATGCCCATATTGTGCCCTCCTCCATGCGTAATGCGTGCACAACTCTAGGCCAACCCCTTGTGATGGCTGCCCGTCCATCCTTCACTGTCTTCATTATGACTTCTCGATGCTCATTGTAGTCTAGATGAAATACTTTAACCTTCATTGCGTGTCCACCAATCATGTGCTTGATAACTGGACAAATGCTAAAAAAAGCAACCTAACAACCAAATACAAATAAACAAGGCATCTGCTTGATAACTGGACAAATACTCCACTACAAAAAAAAGACACATCCGTGACATTTTGGGCTGAACGAAATTTTTTTCTGTCATACCTATGACACTTCTATGATGATAATTGTGACAAACCCCGGTATCATCATAGATGTGGTGGGGTCCAACTTCTATGACAAAAAATCATGACAGAAAATGGGCTTTTCGTCCTGGGCGGGCCGGAGACGCAGCTGCATGAAATTCTTTGGGCCGTTCATGACGGGAAAACCCGTGGTAGAAGCGAGGGCGAGGAAAATATCAGGGTGTTCCCGGTTACGGTGGGTGGTCGGGGCCGGGCGATGCACGTTTCTCTCATAGACGCATGCGCGTGGGTGCGAGGCGTTGGGCTCTAACTGAACCCGAGCGAGGCGTTGGGCTCTAACTAAACCCGAGCGATTGCACTGCAAGCTATGCGTTACTGAACCCGAGCGATCGATCGATGGCTGTTAACTGAACCCGATCGAGCGATTCCTTCGCTACTGCTGCTAACGAAGCCGATCGATGCTGCCTCTGGATGAACAGTGAGCATGC
>NC_057812.1:534561418-534620593 GCF_018294505.1 Triticum aestivum
GTGGATGAACAGGACCCCGTGGTGTTGCCTCTGGATGAACAGGACCCCGATCGATCGAGCCGGTTGGGGCTGGATGAACAAGACCCCGTGGAGGGCAGGATGAACAGTAGATGGTGGAGGGCTAGATGAACAGTAGCCCATGGAGGGGTGGTTGAACAGGAGCCCGTGGAGAGGGCTGGTTGAATAGTAGCCGGTGGAGTAGCGCGCGGTGGAGGCTGGATGAACAGGAGCCCGTGGATGAACAGTCGCAGGTGGAGGCTGGAGAAGGTCGACTGTGGATGAACAGTAGCCCGTGGAGGCTGGAGGGGGTCGACGGTGGAGATGAACAGTATCCCGTGGAGTCCCATTTTGCGGTACGCCACACTCCTCCCGATGAACAGGACCCCCGTTTATACCGTAGCGCTCCAACACAAGTCCGTTTCCTCAGTTTTGCGGTACGCCACACCCCTCCCGGTCAACAGGACCCCCGTTTCGACTATAGGAGGTCTGTTTCCTCCGTTTTGCGGTACGCCAGACCCCTTCCGATGAACAGGACCCCGTTTCAAACATGGCCGGTCGAACACATGGCCGTTTCCTCCGTTCTGCGGTACACCATGCCTCATTTCCATCGGCTGTTCCGTCCAAGCCCTCCCGATGAACACGACGACGCATTCCGTTCCGACCCAGCCGGTTGGCTCCCCATGAACACGACGATGACGTTGTTTCTCCATTCCAACCCAGCCATGTACACGAGCCCTGACCATACGTATGCGTGAGTAGGCGTTCGAGACCCTGCCCGTATGTACGTACATGGCCGTATTTTCTTTCTTGCGCACTGGCCACTGTACGTACGTGTACATGCTACGTGCGCGCCTCTACTACGACACATGCGCGCCCCTACATCGACCAGTATGTATGCACACGTTCGTGACCAGAATGACAATGCTATGTACGCTTCGACCAGGTGGGTCCCGACTGTCAGGCACTTCCTTGCATGCGAAGATGTAGCTGGTGGGTCCCAGCAGTCAAGGGGGCTGCTACGTCTTGAGCTTGCGTTGGTTTTCCCCGAAGAGGAAGGTATGATGCAACAGAGTAGTGTAAGTATTTCCCTCAGTTTTTGAGAACCAAGGTATCAATCCAGTAGGAGCCCACGCTCAAGTCCCTCGTACCTGCACAAAGCGATAGCTACTCGCAACCAACGCGATTAGGGGTTGTCAAGCCCTTCACGGTTACTTACGAGAGTGAGATCTGATAGATAGAATATTTTTGGTATTTTTGATATAAAGATGCAAAGTAAAAAGTAAAGGCAAAGTAAAAAAGCAAAACAATATAAAAGTAATGGAGATTGATATGATGAGAATAGACCCGGGGGCCATAGGTTTCACCAGTGGCTTCTCTCAAGAGCATAAGTATTTTATGGTGGGTGAACAAATTACTGTTGAGCAATTGATAGAATTGAGCATAATTATGAGAATATCTAGGCATGATCATGTATATAGGCATCACATCCGTGACAAGTAGACCTAAACGATTCTGCATCTACTACTATTACTCTACTCATCGACCGCTATCCAGCATGCATCTAGAGTATTAAGTTAAAAACAGAGTAACGCCTTCAGCAAGATGACATGATGTAGAGAGATAAATTCATGTAATATGAAATAAACCCCATCGTGTTATCCTTGATGGCAACGATACAATACGTGCCTTGCTGCCCCTTTTGTCACTGGGTAATGACACCGCAAGATCGAACCCAAAGCTAAGCACTTCTCCCATGGCAAGAACTACCAATCTAGTTGGCCAAACCAAACGGATAATTTGAAGAGACTTGCAAAGATAACCAATCATACATAAAAGAATTCAGAGAAGATTCAAATATTATTCATAGATAGACTTGATCATAAACCCACAATTCACCGGTCTCAACAAACACACCGCAAAAAGAAGATTACATCGAATAGATCTCCACAAGAGAGGGGGAGAACTTTGTATTGAGATTCAAAGAGAGAGAAGAAGCCATCTAGCTACTAACTATGGACCCGAAGGTCTGAGGTAAACTACTCACACTTCATCGGAGGGGCTATGATGATGTAGAAGCCCTCCGTGATGACGGCCCTCTTCCGGCGGAGCTCCGGAACAGGCCCCAAGATGGGATCTCGTGGATACAGAAAGTTGCGGCGGTGGAATTAGGTTTTTGGCTCCTGTTCTGATCGTTTGGGGGTACGTGTGTATATATAGGAGGAAGGAGTACGTCGGTGGAGCACCGAGGGGCCCATGAGGCAGGGGGCGCACCCTAGGGGGGTGCCCCCCACCCTCGTGACCTCCTCTTTGATCCCTTGCAGTTGGGTCCAAGTCTCCTGGATCACGTTCGGTGAGAAAATCACGTTCCCAAAGATTTTATTCCATTTGGACTCCGTTTGATATTCTGTTTATCCGAAACACTGAAATAGGCAAAAAACATCAATTCTGGGCTGGGCCTCCGGTTAATAGGTTAGTCCCAAAAATAATATAAAAGTGGAAAATAAAGCCCAATATAGTCCAAAACAGTAGATAATATAGCATGGAGCAATCAAAAATTATAGATACATTGGAGACGTATCAGGGGCGAATCATTTTTTTGCTCGGACGCACTTCCTTGTGTGCGAAGATGTAGCTGGTGGGTCCCAACAGTCAGGGGGAAACATTTTTTTGTGAAATACGATGGCCCGTCCGGTGGGTCCCCACTGTCAGGTGGAGGAATAATTATTTTGCGTGTAATAAGGAGGCACTTCATTGCTGCGGCCGTGGACCCAGCTGTCAGCCTCTCCATGTACAGTCCATGTCTGATGGAAGCCGTTTCTTAACCACGTTGACCACACCGCACCGAGAGCACCAGGGCGGTGGACGACGGTGAGGCCTAGGAAGGGGACGACGCGGAGCCGGGGAAGACGCAGTAGTGGAAGCCCGCACGGAGAGGAGTATGAGGGTTCACTGGTTCGGCTGCGGTGTGAGGCTGCCATCGCTACAGGGCCTGGCCAGCGGTGGGAATAGTAGGGGGTGGTGAGGTCTCCACGGCAGCATAGCCGGCCACGGGAGGCAGGAGCATGCGGCACGACCGGCGCTGCTTTGAGCGGCTGGAGCAAGAAGACCAGAGGTTGAAGAAGCACAACGACCGTTGGATGGACATAGTACGGTCACTGGAGCTAGAATCGTTCATATTGACTAAGTTGACAAAGCACTCCTCCCCGTCAACTTAGTAGGCCCACAAGTCAGCCACCCACCAAGGTGGGTCCCAACTAGCAGGGGGAGTATTCATTTTTTTGTGCGTAATAAGGCGACACTTCCGGTGGGTCCGAGCTGATAGCGGGGGGAACGTTTTTTTTGCGAAATACGGTGGCCCGTCCGGTGGGTCCCAGCAGTTAGGGGGGAAACGTTTTTTTCACCAAATACGATGGTCCGTCCGGTGGGTCCCTGCTGTCAGGTGGAGGAATAATTATTTTTCGCGTAATAAGGAGGCACTTCCTTGCGGCTGCCGTGGACCTAGCTGTCAGCCTCTCCACGTACAGTACTCTTCCGATGGAAGTCGTTCCTTGACCACGTTGACCATGCCGTGCCGAGAGCACCAGGGCGGTGGACGACGGCGAGGCCTAGGAAGGGGATGACGCGGAGCCGGGGAAGATGCTGCAGTGGGTGCCCACGCGTAGAGGAGTATGAGGGTTCACTGGTTCGCTGCGGTGTGAGGCTACCGTCGCTGTAGAATAACAGGGGGTGTGGGTGAGTACAGGGATGGCCTGGCTAGCGGTGGGAGTAGTAGGGGGCGGTGAGGCCTCCGCCGCATCGCAGCCGGCCATGGGAGGCTGGAGCATGAGGCATGATCGGTGCTGGTTTGAGCGGCTGGAGCAAGAAGACCAGAGGTTGAAGAAGCACTACGGCCGTTGAATGGACATCGTACGATCACTGGAGCTAGAATCATGCATATTGACTAAGTTGACAAAGCCCTCCGTCCCCGTCAACTTACTAGGCCCACAAGTCAGCCTGCCACTATACCGGGTCCCAGCTAGAAGGGGGGTATTCATTTTTTGTGTGTAATAAGGACACACTTCCTTGCGTGCGAAGATATAGCTGGTGGGTCCGAGCTGTCAGTGGCAGTATTGTTTTTTTTCGCGAAATACAGAGGCCCTTTCGGTGGGTCCCAGATGTCAGGTGGAGGAATCATTATTTTGCGCGTAATAAGGAGGCATATCCTTGCATGCGGCCGTGGACCCAGCTGTCAGCCTCTCCACGTACAGTCCACTTCAGATGCATGTCGGTTGTTGACCACGTTGACCAAGCCGCGCTGAGAGCACCAGGCCTACGAAAGGGAACGACACGGAGGCAGGGAAGACTCGGCAGTTGTTTCCCACGCGGAGGGGAGTACGACTGTATGAGGGTTTACCGGTTCGTCTGCCGTCGCCAGAGAATAACAACAGGTGTGGGTGAGTAGAGGGATGGCTAGGCCAGCGATGGGAGTATGGTGGGGCGGTGAGGCCTGCGCGACAGCATAGCCGGCCGCGGGGAGGAGGGAGCAGGTGAAAGTACACGCGGTGCCCCCATGTTTGGTTTTGATAATTGATGACAATCTCTATGGACTAATGGTTGCCTTGAGTTATATTTGAAGGTTTTGTCCATAGGCTTTTCTTGGAGTACATGTGTTGGTTTCAAGGAGAGTTTGTGTCGACCAAGGTGCTATTCAAGGAATTACCTAAAGATTGGTCTTGTGAGAGGTTTATCAAGACTAAGTTAAAGAGTGAATCAAGTTGATCAACCCACAAAGCGTAGAAGATGTCCCAAGAGGGGTCAAGTGATCCCATGGTATGGTAAGCATTGTCAATTACGCTTTGTGTACTAACCCATGGTCTTCATGAGGGTTCTTTGTGGGGTTAGGTTGCGGTGTGCAAGTTCAAGTGGAGCACCACGAAGTGATCAAATGCTTGAAGCTTGCTGTCCTTTGTGGTGACAATGGACCTGTGAAGATGTGCGGAAGAGTAGCTCACCCATAGTAGAGTATGGGGGAGCAATCAACTAGTCTTCATCGAGTCAACACAATCAAGAAAGGTTGCGGTGTGCAAGTTCAAGTGTAGCATCACAAAGAGATCAAATGCTTGAAGATTGCCATCCTTTATGGTGACAATGGACTTGTGAAGATGTGCGGAAGAAAGGCTCACCCATAGTGGAGTATGGGGGAGCAATCAACTAGTCTTCATCGAGCCAACACAATCAACAAAGGTGGTCCAACTTGAGGGAGTCAAGATCGTCATCATCTAGCTCAAGTGGACCATGTGCAAGGCAAAGGTTTGCCCTTGATAGGTTTTCTATTTTACCGGTCTCATGTTGGTAGTTGGGAGACCGGGTTATAGGATCGATTGCCATACTATCAAGGGGGGCTCTCGATGAGTAGCTTGATCGTATCGTTCATTGAGAGCTCAAACCATTGCATCCTTGCATCATCTTTCTTGGTTCTTGTTTGGTTCTCTTTGTGAGTCTTAGAGCTTACGGTCATCTTGTTGACAAGCTTGAGTTCATCGAAAACGGAGTTCGCTTGCATCTTCTATGATGTTTTCATTGTTGGAGGTTTTGCCGGTTCTTCTCGGTTGGAGGTTTCACTCCTCTTTTTATTAGTCGCTGTTTTGATGCTACCCGTCGTCTTGTTTCCAACAAGCTTGAGTTTGCTCAATTCGGAGCTCATATGCAGAAGTTATGGCAGTTCTTGTTTTCTTGAGTGTGGTTTTTGTCAGGGTCCCAGCGGTAGTACCGTGGTACCCAGCGGTAGTACCGCTGAGGGGTCTCAAGCGGCAGTACCGCTCCGCAGCGGTAGTACCGGCGGTGACTCCGCAACAGTACTATCGCTGGCTTACCAGGTCCCTACCGCGTTGATTCTAGGGGTCTTTTTCTGTGTCGGATTGTGCGGTACCTCGCTGCGGCAGTAGTGCGGCAGTACCGCTCCTTAGCGGCAGTACTGCCCTTCCTCCGCGGTAGTACCGCCTGGTTCCCTCTTTCCCTTTCCCCTTCGCTCTGCGCGGCAGTACCGCCGAAGGGAGCGGTAGTACCGCTTAACCCAGCGGTAGTACCGCAGACAGCGGTACTACCGCCCCAAGGTTCATGTTTTGTTGCTCCTTTTCCCTGTTTCTTCTGCCTGAGCGGTAGTACCGCTCGTGGAGCGGTAGTACCGCTCATGTGCGGGCTGAGCACATAACGGTTGGATTTTCCCCCTCCTATAAAGGGGGTCTTCTTCCCCAATGAACCTTATCCTTTGAGCTCGTGTTCTTCCCCCATTGTTGATCTTTTTCGAGCTTGATAACTCTCAATTCCTCCATGGATTCTTGCTAGTTTTTGAGGGAAAAGAGAGAGGAGATCCAGATCCACATTTCCACCAATCACTTTCTTCTCTATGTGAGGGGAACCCCTTGGATCTAGATCTTGGAGTTCGTTGTGTTCTCTTTCTTGTTCTTCCTCTCACTTTCCTCCCTAGCATTAGTTGCTTCGGTGGGATTTGAGAGAGAAGGACTTGGGCACTCCGTGTGCCCTTGCCATTGCATTTGGTGCATCGGTTTGAGTTCTCCACGGTGATACGTGGAAGTTACAAGTTGAGAAGCTTATTACTCTTGGGTGCTTGGTACCCTTGAGCTTGTTCCTCTTGGGTGCTTGGGTGCCCTAGACGGTTGGTGGTGTTCGGAGCTCAATCATTGTGGTCTAAAGCTCTGGGCAAGCATCGGGGTCTCCAATTAGGTTGTGGAGATTGCCCTGAGCAATTTGACGGGTTCCGGTGACCGCCCCCAAGGGTTGCCAAAATGTACGGGTTCGATGACCGCCCCCAAGGGTTTCCATTTGTATGGGTTCGGTGACCGCCCTCAAGGGTCCCTTAGTGGAATCACGGCATCTTGCATTGTGCGAGGGCGTGAGGAGATTATGGTGGCCCTAGTGGCTTCTTGGGGAGCATTGTGCCTCCACACTGCTCCAAACGGAGATTAGCATCCGCAAGGGTGTGAACTTCGGGATACATCATCGTCTCCACGTGCCTCAGTTATCTCTTACCCGAGCCCTTTACTTATGCACTTTACTTTGTGATAGCCATATTATTACTTGTCATATTTCTTGCTATCACATAGTTGCTTATCTTGCTTAGCATAAGTTGTTGGTGCACATAGGTGAGCCTAGTTGTTTTAGGTTTTGTGCTTGACAAATTAACCGCTAGGTTTATTCCGCATTTGTTCAAGCCTAAACCGTAATTATTTTAAAACGCCTATTCACCCCCCCTTCTAGGCGACATCCACGATCTTTCAGCAGACAGTCCCGCTGACGCTTGTTTGAGCGGCTGGAGCAGGAAGAGCAGAGATTGAAGAAGCACGACGGCGATTGGATGGACATCCAACAGTCACTGCTTGTGCATCAACCTTTTTTTAAGAAAGCCTCAAATCTGTGGAAAATAGCATACATCCCATGTGCCATTATTTCTAATAATTTAAAGCCCATTTGCTAATTCTTAAGGTTTTTTTGGAGCCCATATTCTTTTTGTTAGCATTACAGCCCATATTATGGCCACGGTTAAAAAATTATACGAAATGTTGCATATTTCGGTGCAGACTGAATTGTTTTTAATCCCGAAATTTCGAGTCACATTCAAACTGATTTTAAAAATAAATGTATATCAATATAAAATCCAACAAGTTTTCCACGCATAAAAATTAATGCAATTTAAAATTTTGAAATGAAAAAAAAGAAATTTGAAAGTAATTGCCGGTTTGATGTGTTTTAAAAATGTACAACCCATTTCTCATTACTGATAGGCCATTTTCTCGTCCAGCCGAATGAAGCTCTCCTCGTCTTGAAAGATTTGCAGCCCAACAGGCCTGACAAAGCGACTTACTTGGCAAATCACAAAAAAACTGGGCTAGCCATTTTCAGAAAGAAAAAACTACTAGCTGGTCTATGGTAAACTTAAAAGAGAAGGCTGTCTAGACATGCCAGAGTGCCCCGCACAGCCCAGTTGACACCGTGCTTCAGTCTCAAAAACAAATTAGATAAATGCCACAACAAATATGGCGATTCATAAAAATGCCACTGCAATTTGCAAAATTTGAAAAATGCCACTGCAATTTTTGCAAACTTTGGAAAACGCCACTGCAATTTGCAAACTTTGAGAAACGCCCCTCCAGACTTCGAAAAATGCCACTGGAAATGGCATGAAATGGCAGTTTTCAAAGTTTGGAAATTGCAGTGGCATTTCTCAGAAACACCAGATTTGGAGTGGCATTTATCAAATTAACCCAAAACAAAAATAACTGGGCGAGTTGCTGGGTATCTGGTGTCAGCCGCTCGTTGTGCAACTCTCTCGTTTATTGACTACGTTGACAATGGCATGGACCCAGATGTCAGAAATCCATTAGGAGGAGCCATTTTTTATTTGATTGAAATAAGGAGGCACTTGCTTGCGTACTGCCATGACCTTGGCGGGTCCCTGCTGTCATCCTCTCCACGTACAATCATCTCCTGATTGTGTACGCATCAACTTGGTAGGCCCACAAGTCAGCCTCTAAACCCGTGGAGGACAAATACAACCCATTTAAAAAAATAACAGCCCATTCCATACGTTCAAACAGAAAGTTCAACATTCAGAGCAAAGTAACAGGTCTGATCCACATATAGAGTACTGAACTTCCATGTTGACAACCATCATAGCCAAGTTAACTATCTACTCCCACTAATACTCTAGTAGCGTACAAGTACTAACTTACTCTTAGCTAACTAGACGATGCCGTCCGCCATCTGCGGTACACGCTAAACGCCGGCACCGGCGTCCTCCGCTTCGCCTCGGACTTGCCAGAGGTGCGACAGGGCGCGTTGCTCGCGTGCATTGGCCCTTTCCATGCCGGTGTGGTCCATCGAAGCTTCGGCTTCTAAGCAGGAAACCCACTTGACGAGCTGGTAGTAAAAATCGGCGTCGCGAACGCGTGCGTGCCCGACAACCTCCAGGGCTATTTGCCTGGCGCCGGCCTCCATGTAGTCAGCCCAGGTGCGGGCACTCTGCTCGCGACTCAGAGCGTCGGTGTGCTGCTGCTCCATGTCCCGTTGGGGCGCAAATCGGCGATACGCTGCTCCTCCGCCAAGCGGTCGCACTCCAATAACTCCTGCTCCTCCGCCAGGCGGTCGCGCTCCAACAAGTCCTCGATCTCCGCATTTCCATCTAAAGACCGATAGAATGCCTCCTCCCTCCATCTGCCTTTCGGTGAAAAACCGAACACTAGTTCTGGCGGTGACCGCCTCCGGCCTCGCCTATTGCGGACGGGCGGGGGCATGGCGGACGTGGCGAGAGCGAGGATAAGTGGCGAGCGACGTCAGGCCGGTGGGGGATTATGAGATAGGGCGAGTTGGGTCACGGTGCCACCATAGAAGGTCGGGAAACAGTACGTATAGACGGAAGGTAGCGCGACGGTCATCGGAATTCAATGCATAATTAAGCAGGCATGGCTTAGCGCGTCAGCTTGCCATGGAAAACTAGAGAAACTGAAATTCTGACTGTGCCATCCCATCTCATCCATGCTGGGTCGCACGCCGGCATGACGGTCAAACGAGTGCACTCGAATCATCTCCCTCCTTGTCAATAATGATTCCACGGATTTAAAAGGCCCGCAACAATTGAAGCACATCTTTTTTCGCATCAGTTAGCTGCCTTAATTATGGCCGACTGCATGCAGGCACTCAAAATCGCTCGCAGCCAGTACAGGGAGCAGCATGCAACGAGTTGCAGCCGAGGGCATTAGTTGATGAACTTTAGTTGGGAGATAAGGCATTTGCGAACGTTTTCGCCGGCAGTTTCTTCAGATTCGCATGGCATTTTCTTCAGAGTAGCTTGTCAGTTTCTTCAGAGGTAGGCATTTTTATTCAAAAAACTGCCACTTCGGATCTTGCGTTGCAACTAAAACAGCCAGGAGCGCATTAGTAGGCTAGCTAGTGATCGATCAGTAACTTGTAAACACTGAGCGAACAGATATAAGGAACTGTTAATGCATCTCAATGATTCATAGATCATATACAAATATGTAGCTCCAAAAGCAAAGATCAGCCACAACTAAAACCAACTAGTATGATTCCCATACATAAGATCAACATGTTAATGCATCTCAATGATTCACAGATCATATACAAATATGTAGCTCCAAAAGCAAAGATCTAGAAAAAACATATGTTCTTCCTACTAACATGGATGCTTCTCTTGGCCAACATTCAGTATAGACTGAAATACAAATTTGTTTGTGAAGTCTACAATTCCTCTTGCAAACTTAAGTGGTTTCACCAATAGCCGACCATGAGAATGAACCACACATGATGGAGGAACATCCACTGCAATATGATTTGGTCTTCTCTTGATCACACGCCGAGACTATTTTCGGAATACAAACTTTAACTTAGGAAAAATGATGCCCATTGTATAATCAGACCAAAGCAATGAAGCACCTAGTGTTGGCCAATAAATAGTATAGTACTACTTTTCTGCAGTCCATGAAGTGACTACCCAATCTTTCTGTGTCTATTTTCAAATGGCACTGCATGCAGTGACTATACTATTCTCTTGTGCAGTTCAACCAAAATTGCGGTGACTTTGTGTGTTTGCCAAATAGCAACGGGCAAACATCTCTGTCTGCAGAGACATCAAGTAGCTAGTAAACATATACCCCACCTTGTATTTTCGGCTTAAACATGTCTCTTCCGCTTAGCATCTGTCATGCTTTGCACTAGACAATTTGATACAGTCATGTTTTGCCCTGGACAATTTCATACTGAATTGATTTGCTTGTTCAGAGCAGAAATATAGCACCTATTCTTCATCAGACCAAGGATATCCATGTTCGCAGTGATGGAAGAGGTGAAATCAATACAACCGAAATTGAGCATCCAATCATTGAATCCTGTCCTGCACCTCCAATGTAGGTCCACCCTGCCAATAAATTCACATGCAAACCACTAGTATTACTATCTAATGACAGTACAAAAAGAGTAGCAAGATAGTAGCAAACCATGTACCTTCTTAATGAATAGCTCATAGTGCCACCAATTGGATATAAAGGTTTGGAAGAAAACATGCTCCTAATGTTGAACCAGTTGGACTTTTTGTGCAGTTCCACTAAAATCAAGCATTCCTGTTTGCATAGGTATTGAAAGTGTGATTACTATAAAAGTGTCACTAGTTGAAGTATAGACTCACAAATATAAGCATTCCAATTTCTTAATGGGAAAAAGGTAGCAAGACTGTTTCTAACCACCTGTTTGAAGGAATAAATAAGGCAACAGAGGTTGCTGTCAGAAAGGCATATATAGTTCTTTTTGAAAGAATGATCGATTCCTAACCTTTCCTCTTCTTTTAAGCATATTTTGTGCAGTTCAACTAAAATAAAATGCCATCATTGCCTTGACAATTCAGTGACACTGTACAAAAGGAAACGACTTAACATTACATCATGATGTCAAGTATGTAGTCGACAGGCATTAGAGACAAACTTACAGACCTCCTCCGATAACATAATGAACATTAATTTTAACAAAGGTGTGACTAGCTTTACCGGGATAATTTGAGTGAACTCTACACCCTTTGTTCCTTAATATAAGACGTTTTCGCAGTTCAGTTTAAAGTACCCAAACGTCTACTAGTATTTAGAAAAACAGGTAGTAGTTTTCTTGAGCACATATCTGGGAAAGCTTGACACACTTTATTTATGTCCATACACTAATGGAACACCATTTGAAATTTCGAATACTACAAATATACACTAATCTAGTGGCTAGTGCAACAGTAGAGTAGTTATTTTATTACAGGGTACAGTACAATGGTTTTACTGAACAGATTTCAATAAACTCTGGCACTGGAAGATTTCTACAAGAATTAACAATACAAAATGTAAATGTAACGTGTTTTAGCATTGGTATACTAGCTGTGCATGAGCATTAAACCAAATACAAAAGTCTGAAGGTAACTAGCATTATTAACTAATGACAGTATAAAAAATTGCAAACCATGTACCTCCAAGGTAAATATCATTTCAAACTCGGGGGGGGGGGGCTTAAAAATTGCTGTCCCAATCTTGATAATCGATCAAACATAAAAACTTGATTGAACGAATCAATAGAATAGCCGGAGGAGGAGGTGCCCACTCTTGACCTTTCCTTTTGTCTTCATAATTTTTTGTGCAGTTTAACCAAAATAAAATGACATCAGCGCCTTGGCATTTTGGTGACAATGTACAAAAAATTAACTTATCTCATGAAAGTGAGGTATGTAATCTATAAGCATTAACAGTGCAAAAATCTGAAGGTAGTAACAAGTTTCATCCTTGGTATACTGGCTGTGCAACAACATTAGAATGCCTTAGCTAAAAAATCTTTAATACATCCACAATCAACAACTAACCCTGAAAAAATCCAGTGACATTAAATGGCATTGCTTAAATTTATTGGTGGCATTAGACTGAGTGCGGCATTAGTTAAATGTGGCATCACTTTAGCAGTAGCATTGCTTGACTTGACTGCTGGCGTTATACTAACAGCAAAAAAGTGACACTAAGAGCATGGGAGGCCTATTCGGACAGTGGGTGCACCAGTACGATGTACCTCCACGGACGCATATAGTGGTGAGGGAGGTATGGTTGCCCAGAGCAACATATATCCAGGCAGCATATGTGGATTACATCCCATTTTTGTTATGTTTAGCCACCTTTTTCCTATGTGAGGACAACAAACCGATCGACCTGGTCATTCTCTATTGCGTTGTCATGCCTTTCTACCCTTCTTCAACCAAGAGACACGAGACTCGTTCCTTAGCTACTGATTTTCCCCTTTTCAACCTAGATGCGGGTTCGATGCCTACTTTCTTGGACAATACAATCTCCCTTCCTTTCCTTATTCAACCCAGACATGGATTAGTCTGCATGAAGTAGGGTTTCCTTTAATAGTGCAAATTAAGGTTTTCGTCTGCGTGACCAGCAGAGCAGAGGATAGCAAATTGGTTAGATGGTGGAGTGGAAAAAGATCCACATGCAGCGACATGGCAGATGGGGCAATAGAACAAGGGTATGGTTCGAAAAGAGGTAGCATACCTGAGGGTTGGCGGGAAGTGCCTTCGCTCGTGGTCGTCGTCCTCTGCATGCACTACGACAACGAGCTTGGGGACGGAGGCCATCCCGCACGGGTGCTAGGTCTGAGAGGACGGACTTGTCGTCAGTGCTTGACCTCGCTCGCTGATGACGAGTGCATCAATGATGCATGTCCTTTTCTTCCCCAGCGGATCTGTGACCACCGGCGAGGAGGGAGAGAGAGGCCGTCTTTTTTAGATCTGGAGAGAGGGTGATAGTGTGAGAAGCACGTGGTCATCCCTTAGCAAGAAAGCTCTGAAGCTCCAGCCTATATATCTTTTTTATACTACTAGTACTACAGGTGGATTAGTGGTAGAGTAGTTTATATTTTCTCTGCAAACAGTACCAGTTAGTCGTGCTTCAAAACTGAATGACACTCCATTAAAAAAATAAAGTCGAGAAATAATGCGGCACCTCGGGCCAACGCGACCAGATCGCATTTTACACGAGAAATTACACACCATGTTTCATTGACATGAGGTCCCGTTCCAACATGTCAGTGAGACGATGAGAGTCCTTTTGTACAATTTTCGAAAGGATGTGTAGGCCGGGGTGCCTCTTTGTGTACCGTGGAAAACTGGCAACCGTCCACCGACTCTTCGCCTTTCCCTCTCGATTTGGAACTGCTGTCGCACGCTCTTCCTCCCTCCTCCATTTGCCTTCACCCTTCCTTCTGCCATTGTTCGATCGTCTTCTCCATGGAGGGAACAAGACGGAAACGACCCCGTTATTCTTGCCCCGATCTGAAAGATGACGTGGTGGGGGAACTCATTGATCGGTGCGACGTCATCACCTCGGCTAGCATGGCAGGTTCGTTCAAGCCCATTCTCGACTCAACTAATAACATCATTACAAGGAACCCAAGGGTCCAGGAGCGGTTTGATCTCCCTTATCTTCTTCGCTATAAGCCTGTTCGCATGGGCGCGGACGACGAAGGCCTCGCCTTGTGCAAGTTGATGCCGCTTGATAATGATACATGTGATGTCAAGATGCCATCTCTTAAGGGTAAGTCCTGGGCTGGCGCAAATGGAGATTGGGTTGTTTATATTGGGTACAATTGCGAGTGGGAACTTGTGAATGTGTACACTCGTCAGCGGATTCCACTTCCAAAATTCTCAGAGTGCCCTAAGGTTGAGCACACGGATGATCTACGCACGTTGAAATACGATCATGGTGACTTTCGTCTACTGAAGATAGCAATTTGTTGAGTACCCAACCTCTCTTGGAATTACAAGAACTATCAAGTTGTTGCTATCTTCGACAAGCTTGTTACCGTCCTTCGTAGTTCGACTGGATGGATACTGCTCAAAAATTAGTTTCTATACACGGATGTGTACTGTGATGCAATTGAATACGAGGATCTTGTGTTTGCTGCCACCACTCGTGGCACTGTTTTTGCATGGGATCCTCGTAGTTTTGGTACGTTTGTCTTCCATCGTAATTATAATTGTTTCATCCACATGCATGCGGGTTAGCAAGTTTCCCTTTACTAATTAACCGTCTTCTTGTGTTTCCAAGATCCTATGAACATTCCACCACCTATACATGAAAAAAATTATAAGCAAGGGGGAGATGACAATGGTGATGATCACGAGCATGAGGAGGAGCAGGACTTATATACTTAGTGGTGCCTGGCAACTAATTCCGATGGATCACCTCTTCTTGTCTGTATACAATGCACTTAGACTGTTACTACTGAGGAAGCAGGTGTTGTCTCCCATGGTTGCCCTGTCCTGACCTATTCCAACACCCGTTGCATGGTATTCATGACGGATACTAGTGTGCTAGCGCCAACACCTTCTCCCTGGTTCAGTATTGATAGTCTTGGAGCAAACTCGCTCTTCCTTGGACCAAACTATCCAATGATGGTGGAAGGCGATCCAGCTGCTGTTGACACAACGTTACTACCATTTATGAGAAGCAACTATATCTATACCTCAGACATTTCGGTGGTTCTCTACCCTGGTCCTGATATATGCCGCTTCGGCCTAGATGATCAGTCCTGCGTTGCTCTCGATATTGACAATAGCTGGCCCTTCCCAGAGCACCTATGGTTCAAAGCAAGCGTTTCCAACGCCGAGGATTGGTTGAGTTGAAGTTAATTTCATTGCTTGTTATTTATTGTGTGATGAAAACTTTAGTATTTGCTAGAATTTTTTGTTGGAAATAATCTATAATCCAACATGTATCCTCATTGTCGTTGTGTGTTGATGACTTGTTGTATTTAATGAATGGTACATTTCAGTTGCAAATGCATGTCATAGACTCAATTTATGAATGGTTTTCAAGTCACTTCTTGGAGTGTGAGTACCGTAGTAGTATAGCCAGCATCCGGTTAGTATATGAAGTTGCCACATCACATAGAGCCAACCTAATATTGGAGTATGCTAGCCCTCCACCGGTGCGCCACTTCAAATGGCGGAGGAAGTGAGAGGTCGCGTCACCTTGTGTCCAGATCTGAGATGCCACCTGTACCAGATGAATGACTCCAAGTTTGACCACCGTGATGCTAGGTGCGAGCCAAGGAACACTGTTGGAGAGACCCCCCTCATAATTTTCCTACATTGGTCGTTTGATTCATAGGATAGAATTCTATAGGATTTTTTTCCTATGTAATCATGTTTTAATTGGCAATCTAGCATCCACTCCAACTTTTGTTTCACTTCCTTTGTTCCTATGAAGAGAGTACTTGCTCTAAATGATGTGCCGCTGCAAGAGCCACCTATATTAATTAACCATGCTCTAAAAAGGTGGACCAGCTTTGGCTATAGTAGTAATGTACTAGGTTAGTAGGTGACCTTGCGCTTGGCTCTTCTCCTCTTCCGGAAGTCGAACAATAATGATGGTACTACAGTAGTACTTCTGGAAATCTAACACCAAATGAACTGCTGCACATCCACCGCTTGTAAGCAAAAGTTTCTCCTCGTGCTGCGAGCCACCGCGCACGCGTTAGCGAGGGAGAAGGCGTAGTAAGAAAGCTTCTCGTCATTCTGCGAGTTGACGGGACACATCAAAGTTATTTATTAGTACTCTCTTCAAAAAGGGCCGACCATGTCCATGCCTACCATCCCGTGCTCTGTCATTGAGTACATGCACTATTCACATGCCATCGAGGAGAAAAAATATTGCGTAGTACTAGGTGCCATCGAAGTGCACGACTCACTTACGTACTGCATATCTCCATTTTCTTGCATGACACGCCACCTTGATGCTAGATGTCCCGCGTGTCATGGAGGCATATATTATGATTTTGTAAAATGGAGGCATATAGATGTCCTGCGTGCCGGCAACAGGATGAACAAAGCTCATGTCTTAAACGAAAGAGTGGAAGAACATAGATTCCTGATGACCGAGAAGGAGCTACAAACCTCGGGGTGGAGCGTATGCACTCATAATATTTTATATTATTCAGCGATATAAAATCAACCAAATCTCTCCATGTTCCTATACCATTCTATAGTACTATGACAATAACTTTGAATGTAAGCCATTGATTCACTCTATCCAATGGTCGTAGTTGGAAAATCCAAACAAAACCAAGCATTGGATTAACTCTTTTTTCGAGATCAACTCTTTTAGCACTTAGATTGTTGCCGCCTGCCCACCTAGCCCACCTATATATCTGCTCACGTGTGATGACCACATGAGCTGTCCACTCAGATTGTATGTTAAGAAAATAAAGGTCGATAACTAATGCGGCACTTCGGGCCAACGCGGCTAGATCGCATTTTGCACGAGAAATTACACACCATGTTTCGTTGACATGTGGTCCCGTTCCAACATGTCAGTGAGACGACGACGAGTCCTTTTGTACAATTTCCGAAAGGATGTGTAGGCCGGGGTGCCTCTTCGTGTACCGTGGCAAACTGGCAACCGTCCACCGACTCTTCGCCTTTCCCTCTCGATTTGGAACTGTTGTGGCACGCTCTTCCTCCCTCCTCCATTTTCCTTCACCCTTCCTTCCGCCATTGTTCGATCGTCTTCTCCATGGAGGGAACAACCCAGAAATGACCCCATTATACTTGCCCCGATCTGAAAGATGACGTGGTGGGGGAACTCATTGATCGGTGCGACATCATCACCTCGGCTAGCATGGCAGGTTCGTTCAAGAACATTCTCGACTCAACTAAAAACATCATTACAAGGAACCCAAGGGTCCAAGAGCGGTTTGATCTCCCCTATGTTCTTCACCGTGAACCTGCTGACTGGCGCGGGGACGAGGGAAGCCTTGCCTTGTGCAAGTTGATGCCACTTGATAATGATACGTATGATGTTAAGATGCCATCGCTTGAGGGCAAGGCTTGGGCAGGCGTAAATGGAGATTGGGTTGTTTATATTGGGTAAATTGCGAGTGGGAACTTGTGAATGTGTACACTCGTCAGCGGATTCCACTTCCAAAAGTCTCCGAGTGCCCTGAGGTTGAGCACACAGATGATCTACGTATGTTCAAATATGATCATGGTGATTGTCGTCTACGGAAGATAGCAATTTCTCGAGTTCCCAACCGCTCTTGGAATTACAAGAACTATCAAGTTGTTGCTATCTTTGACAAGTTTGTTGCCGTCCGTTGTGGTTCGACTAGATGGATATTGCTCAAAAATCAGTTTCTATACACGGATGTGTACTGTGATGCAATTGAATACGAGGGCCTTTTGTTTGCTGCCACCACTCGTGGCACTGTTTTTGCATGGGATCCTCGTAGTTTCGGTATGTTTGTCTTCCACTGTAAATATAATTGTTTCATCCACATGCACGCGAGTTAGCAAGTTTCCCTTCTCTACTAATTAACCTTCTTCTTGTGTTTCCAAGGTCCTGTGGACATTCCACCACCTATACTTGAAAAAAATTATAACCAAGGGGGAGATGAGGACGAGGAGGGCCAATATACTTAGTGGCGCCTGGCAACTTCCGATGGATCACTCCTTCCTGTCTGTATACAGCCCACTGCTGATGTTACTACTAAGGAAGCACGTGTTGTCTCCCATGGTCACACTCTCCGGACCTATTCCAACACCCGTTGTATGGTATTTAGGATGGATACTATTGTGCTAGCGCCAACACCTTCTCCCTGGTACCGTATTGATAGTCTTGGAGCAAACTCGCTCTTCCTTGGAAAAAACTATCCAATGATGGTGAAAGGCGATCCTACTGTTGTTGACACAACGCTACTACCATTTATGAGAAGCAACTATATCTATACGTCACACATTACGGTGGTTCCCTACCTTGGTCGTGATATAGTAGGTCGCTTCAACCTGGATGATCAGTCCTGCGTTGGTCTTGGGATTGACAGTAGCTGGCCATTCCCAGAGAATCACTTGTGGTTCAAAGCAAGCGTTTCCCACGCCGAGGATTGGTTGAGTTGAAGTTCATTTCATTGCTTGTTATTTGTTGTCTGATGAAAACTTTAGTATTTATAATGTATCCTTGTTGTCCTTGTGGGTTGATGACCTGTTGTATGTAATTAAATTATAAAGTGATATGCCTGTGACAAATTTACTAAATTTATGAATGGCTTTTGAGTCGCTTCTCTAAGTGGGTGCTGCGACGAGGCAAAACAATATTTTCCGAATACATAATTGTACGTGCATTGCAACAGGTTATCGGATGAGGCCAATCAACAATAGTACACTATTTGTACTAGCTTCACATGCTGCACTATCTCTATGTCTACGTACGTAATACAACAAGTTTTAAACTTGAGACCAGCCACCCATCCTCACAAAGAACACTTTTTAACCTAGCACAGACTCCAGGAAATTTGGCCACAGTGTGAGGTGGGCAATATGTTAATGTGTTCGCTGTACGTAACCAGCACCTTGAATCCTTGATACTAATACTATAAGTAGTAGGAGTAGTAGGGTGGCATGGGCCAGAACAAGCATTCACGTCCAGGAGTACGGCACATGCCACCAGCACGACTTCCATCTGACACCATATTTGTTGGAGTCCGTGCTACAACAATCTCTTCAACCTCATTGTTTCTCTAACTCAGCCATCGCGCAGCGGGCGAGGTGGGGATTTGCCAATAGTCGGTTTCCTCAACTGCGGTCCCACTTGTTAGGCCAAATCCAACGCACAACCCCAAACGGACCTCTGTTTTGCCCGGATTCTGTCCGTTTGGGTAGGGCAATTGGGTCGTGTCTGGGCCTTTCTCATATGCGGTGGCCGTGCGCCGAACACGCGGACGCATCCCGGCTGCGTACATTTTTCTTTGCAAACACATATCTTTTTTCTTCATTAATTTTTTGGTACATGGAAATACATCACCAAAATTTTGACTAGAAAAACAAGAACCACAAAAATACATTTTAGAAGATATCCAACTTCCATAACTGCTCTTGTAAGTTGGATTAGTGCCTTCTCGATGCATTCATTGTTGATCTGCGGAGGCTCAATCATGCGTGCTTCTTTCTTCTTCGAGTGTAAAGAAGTAGACGTTTCTAGCCTCTATTCTATCAACAAGTGCACTAGTCTCATCTCTAAGCCTCTATGGTAGCTAAAAGTGCTAGAACATCTACTAAATTGTGCTCTATCAATATATCGTTGTACTCTTCTTCCCAATACCAAAACTTGCATCCATTCTACACAATAAAATTTTAAGTTAGCACAACTAGTCTAATCCGAGAGCACAACCAAAGATTTGGTCGAGTTCTTCCTCCTTTTGCCGACATGTGGGACATCCAGCATCTAGGTCGTGTCATGCAAGAAAATAGAGTGGTAGGTGAAGCCACGTGATGTGCATCTTGGGTTAAACTATAAATAGAATCTTACTACTCTTGAGTAACTCCAAAAGCGGCCACCGAAGATCTTTATTGGATTTGTTTTTCATCACCAGCACGTCGAGGTGAAAGATGTGCAGGTTCAGTGGGTCCTCTTGCGTTTTCACTGACATGTGGGACCGCATATGAGAAAACAAACGATGGGCTCCGCACGTCTGCTGGCTGGCTAAGAAGAGAGATAGAGGAGGGCTGAGCACGGACTCCAGGAAATTTGTTCTACGTAACCAGCACCTCGATATAGTGGGGTGGCATGGGCCATAACTAGCATTCATGTCTAGCAGTACGACACACGCCACCCACACTAGTCCCATCCGACACCATTTTTCTTGGAGTCCGTGCTAGCTACAACCATCTCTTCTCCCTCCTGTTTTCCCAACCATCACGCGGTGGGCGGGGTGGGGGTTTGCCGATAGTCGGTTTGCTCAACTGCGGTCCCACTTATAAGTGAAAATGCAACACAACACGCATTCCCCCTTGAGCGGCGTGCCGGAAAAACCGTGTGGGGGTGCGACGCGAACACGGCAAGCTTTTCCTTTTGAACTTGTAACTTGTAAAATTTGGTTCTGCTCCATGGGGCGACCGATAGATAGAAATAACGATTTTCCCTAGAGTAATGAGAAGTTCGGTTCTGGCGTGGTTCATGCATGGAGTACGTAGGAAAATTATGAAGTTTATGCGAAAGGTAAGATAATTACTAGTAGTACCATATACTACTACATGGATTTGACGGAAAGATAAAGATACATACGGATCCATCAATGACATCCTCACGCCCTAGTGCACCGGGTCACCAACCGACGTGTGAGGAGCAGCGATGTTGGCGGCAAGCTCAACATGCTTCTGAGCAATGTCGTCCAAGGTTGCCCTGCGGTCCAAGAAGGCCAGCGTCATATCGTCCTCCTCTTGCATGTAGTAGTCCTTGTGGATGATTTGTGCATAGACGTGGGTGATTATGTCGATGGTGTCTTGTTGCACCAGGCGCTGCGCGGTGAGCGCGACCTCGAGGTGGACATTCTCCGGCGCGACGGCGGGCAGTCGCAGGGCCACCAGTGCGTCGAAGAGGTTGTCACCATAGAGGCCGTTAAGGGTGGCAGGAATCGTAGAGCCTGGGCGCGTGCGATGGAGGTGTACGTCAAGGTCGTCCACGAGCTTCTTGACGACAGTGAACTTGTCGAGGAAGCCGATGAGGACCTCGTCGAACAAGGAGACGAAGCTGTCGCCCAAGGGGCCCCTTGCCCTGGCGGCCTCAAGCACTACCTGGAGACGTTCCTCGGTGCCGGGCCGCAGGCTGACATCGTGGACCATCTGGCACAGCCGGCTGATGCTCGCGCTCATCGCCTCCATGGGTCTAGCTTCTAGTCAACTGATCTTGCGATTGGAGTGATCACTCTTGCCCTTGGGTGCGTAGGTGCGTAGGATTTCGTAGATTGGACTGGTGGGAGCCTTTATATGAGAAGTGCAGACTGCATTGAATTCACGTGCGTGTTGGCCATCTACTCCTCGCCCCTCTACTGCACCTGCCTTTGGCTGTATGACAGGTTGGCCAACCACCCGTTGGGCCCACGTGTCATACACCCAAAGGCAGGTGCAATAAGTCAATGAAGCTGCGTCCCCCTCCGTGCACGTGCATGCTTTCAATGACTTGAGACTACCAAACATCACATGCAGTGGTTAGTTCACTGCATGCAATCCTATTAAGTAGCAAAAAGACATTAAGTTACCTCGCCGATAGGAATAAAACAATACACCATGTATTTATTTACAGAGGGAGTAGTACATTTTTTGTGACATGCATTACTAGATATTGCTAGTCAAATACTAAATCCAGATGGACGTGGTAGTACTACTAAATCCAGACGGTGGTGCTAGTACTAGTAGTAGTAGTACTACCAATGTAGTAGCACTGTACTACCCGTTGGTCAAATTATTACATGCTGCTCCTCATAGTGAAGTGACAATACTCTACACCGGAGATGACACCTGAGTATAGGCGCCGTGTTCGGCATACCATAATCAGCCTCACCATCTGCAGTCACTATCATCATGGCTGTAGACCTAGCCTGCTTACAACTAGCCGTGTTCAACATAATTTCCCGTGCGTAGATACCCGTGCATTGCTCGGAACACCAAGATTGGGGGGTGGACGGCGCCGGTAGCAGCCATCGCGCCAGATTTTTCCATGGCCTTCTAGATGTGGTGGGGAGGAGATAAGGCTGATTGTGAGAGACAAGGAGTTGTTTGTAAATAGGGAACAAGTGCGAACATCTTTTTGCAAGACTAGAGAAGTTTGGTTTGTATGCGTCAGATCTAGATCCGACGGCTATTAGTGAAAGATGGCAGGCACAACATCATCACCAACTCAGGACCTGTTTGATTCGCAGGATTTTGAAAACGCAGGAATAAGACACGGCAATATTACAAGGTTCAAACTGATATTACAAATGTTAGGAGTAATGCTGCACCTACGAAGAGGGAATTACTAGGAAGTTTACGTAAGAACTTTCGTTACTTTAGGTGGATGCAGCATTATCGTACAAACTAAAATCCACCGCCCTGACAAGTCACTAATGGGCAAATAAGTTTTTGAGTCTCTGGCCACTTGATGTTTCAAAAACAAATTCAGCTTCTGCGGAGACTTTGTCATTTAGGCTTAGACGCTTGCGGTGATCAGCAGGCCATTCATTGTTGCGCTAGAGAACGCCAAACCTCATTATCTTGAGCACACTTGCCTCCAGAACAAAGAACCTGGCCAATTTAATCTCAGATGTGCTGCCTCGGTAGTCGATCAAATCAATTTCTATAAGATGGAGATCAAGGCATTTGATGAGATTATTATAGTGCAGCACATTTTTCACTTTCGGGTCTTTTTTTATCTGCAAAAGAAGAGAACATATTAGAGCAGCTGGCTGTATAAGATTGCTGTGTCATCAAGAGGTACCAACATCATTCGCTCATATGATAGGGTTGGCTGGCTAGTGATATTTTTTCACTCTCTCTCTCTTTCTCTTTCCTCTCATTTACCTAGGAGTACATGAAGAGCTTGGGCATTTGTTGCCTTCCACTATGTGGCCGATGCCATAATACGCATCGATGTCAAATCAAAAGATTTTGGCACCGCTCTCGCAATGTGAGAGAGTTGGCACCACTGTGCACACAGACCCACATGTATAAACAAATCAATAAAACCAACTACACCAACCTCTCACTCTCCCAAACAAGTGTTTTTATTGCCTCAGTCCTCTCTCTCTCCCATGCAAGTGTTTTTTCATTGCGTGAGTTAATTTGGTACCAGAGCAAAGTAGGTGATCCAGATTGAGGCACCAGGTGAGCAATGGAGGGGCATCGATGCCAAATGCATCCCAAGTGAATTTGGCATGTGTTTTGGCCTACATAGTGGAGGACCGTTATAGCCCACTTTTGTACTACCTCTTATTTAGTATAAAATTTTGACCATATATTTATGTAAGAAAATGCCAATGCATGTCACTAAAAATTACACCATTTGAAATTATGTTCAAATACAAATCCAACGATATAGTTCTTAGTGACATGCATTAACATTTTGTCAGTTAAATCTATGGTCAAATTTTGATACTACAAAATAGGAAGAGTAAACCAGGACGGAGGTAGTACTTGCTCTTAGGGTAACCATAGAGTTACTGGAGTAGTCTAAGTTACTTTCCACTACTAGGCTACTATAGTAGTACAACAAAAAAACGATGCAGGTGATCACATGAGAAAAAATACTAAAAACATTTCTTTCGGTGCAGTGCGTAGATGCAGTTTTGAACACTACACTTATCATCGTAATTTGGGAAAATTATGAAAAATTTGAGCTACATTGTGATTACTGTTTACTAATAGGAAAGAAGTTTCACCTCGATGAGTAGCTTCTCTGTGCACGGAAAGCATGTAAGGAATCCAACAACTTGATCCAGATTGGGGCCGATAGATTTTATTGCCAAGATCTTCACTGTTCACATAGACTGGGTCAAGCTTGTGGGAATCATTTTCTGGAAGATGGTCGTAAATACATCAAGAAGAAATTTAAAGATGTGAATCTCAAGAAGACGGAGAAGAAGATGAGTGTTGTACCTGAATGATTACGAATCCAATAAAGAGTTCGAAGAATTTGGCAGACAAGTGCACCAACGATGTCAATTTCAGCGCATCAATGACCCTGATTTTTGTTGGACGTTCTAGACCCGATACAAGAAATCTCTCAAGGAAAGGCGCATTCTCAATGAGCATAACATGGAATAGCTAGAGTGATCTCTTCCCAATTAATGTCTTGTTGCGGGGCCAGCAAGACACATAAATCCATCGGAGATTCGTCAAGGCGATGTGGAGGCTAATGGACCCGTGGATCTGCTTAAGATGAAGGTACTCGAGCGCAGTACAGCTGCGGAGCATGTGCTCCATAGCCTTCTTCGAGATGACAACGTCGAAGAGGTCGAGCTGCTTGAGTTGAGGGAGAAGAAGGGTGGGGGCGGCATTAATCTGGGGAAGATAGCAGGAGCTGAAACTGGCGCGGCGCAGCATTGGCGCGAGGCAGAGCGCGGACGGCGGCGGAGAGCGACATCGTCCAGCTTCAAAGCTGAGCTCCTCGAGCTGATCTAGGGTGGGGGATAAGAACCACTTGTCGAACTTGGGTTGGACCTTGCAGTTGGTACTTAACATGCGGATGTCGAGGCATCTGGCTGGCCCAGGGTGCGATGAAAGGATCTTGGAGACTACGGCCATGCGTTTGCAATCCCATCACAGAGGCAGCTGTCGACGGTGAGGTTGAGGGGGACGCGGCACTAGAGGGGGTGCCACCGCCGGGAGAGCAGGGCGGTCCGCACGACAGATTTGGTGGGGAGGAGGCCGATGATGACGAGCAACATGTCATCGGGGAGGCTGCTAATGAAGTCCAGGCTCGCCGAATGCGGTTTTGGCTCGAGCCACCTCCGCTTCTTGGCTGCCTCGCCGTCCATCTCAACCGGCGGCGACGCCGGTTGATACGTCCATTTTGCATCATGCTTTTATATCAATATTTATTGCATTATGGGCTGTTATTACACATTATGTCACAATACTTATGCCTATTCTCTCTTATTTTACAAGGTTTACATAAAGAGGGAGAATGCCGACAGCTGGGATTCTGGGCTGGAAAAGGAGCAAATATTAGAGACCTATTCTGCACAGCTCCAAAAGTCCTGAAACTTCACGGAAGTCATTTTCAGAATATATAAAAAATACTGAGTGCAAGAAGTTCCAGAGGGGGCCACACCCTGCCCACGAGGGTGGGGGCGCACCCTACCCCCTGGGCGCTCCCCCTGCCTTGTGGCCCCCCTGGTGGCCCTCCGATGCCCATCTTCTGCTATATGGAGTCTTTCGATGAGGAAAAAATCATAAGCCAGCTTTCGGGACGAGACTCCGTCGCCATGAGGCGGAACCTTGGCGGAATCAATCTAGGGCTCCGGCGGAGCTGTTTTGCCGGGGAAACTTGCCCCCGGGAGGGGGAAATCATCGCCATCATCATCACCAACGATCCTCTCATCGGGAGGGGGTCAATCTCCATCAACATCTTCACCAGCACCATCTCCTCTCAAACCCTAGTTCATCTCTTGTATCCAATTCTTGTCTCTAAGTTTGGGATTGGTACCTGTAGGTTGCTAGTAGTGTTGATTACTCCTTGTAGTTGATGCTAGTTGGTTTATTTGGTGGAAGATCATATGTTCAGATCCTATATGCATATTAATACTCCTCTGATTATGAACATAAATATGCTTTGTGAGTAGTTACCATTGTTCCTAAGGACATGGGAGAAGTCTTGCTATTAGTAGTCATGTGAATTTGGTATTCATTCGATATTTTGATGAGATGTACGTTGTCTCTCCTCTAGTGGTGTTATGTGAACGTTGACTACATGACACTTCACCATTATTTGGGCCTAGAGGAAGGCATTGGGAAGTAATAAGTAGATGATGGGTTGCTAGAGTGACAGAAGCTTAAACCCTAGTTTATGCGTTGCTTCGTAAGGGGCTGATTTGGATCCATATGCTTCATGCTATGGTTAGGTTTACCTTAATACTTTTGTTGTAGTTGCGGATGCTTGCAATGGAGGTTAATCATAAGTGGGATGCTTGTCCAAGTAAGGGCAGTACCCAAGCACCGGTCCACCCACATACCAAATTATCAAAGTACCAAACACGAATCATATGAACGTGATGAAAACTAGCTTGACGATAATGCCCATGTGTCCTCGGGAGCGCTTTACATCATATAAGAGTTTGTCCAGGCTTGTCCTTTGCTACAAAAATAATTGGGCCACCTTGCTGCACTTTATTTACTTTGTTACTTGTTGCTCGTTACAAATTATCTTATCACAAAACTATCTGTTACCTACAAAGAGAATACCTTGCTGAAAACCGCTTATCATTTCCTTCTGCTCCTCGTTGGGTTCGACATTCTTACTTATCGAAAGGACTACGATAGATCCCCTATACTTGTGGGTCATCAAGACTCTTTTCTGGCGCCGTTGCCGGGGAGTGAAGCGCCTTTGGTAGGTGGAATTTGGTAAGGAAAAAATTATATAGTGTGCTGAAATTTACTGTCACTTGTTACTATGGAAAGTAATCCTATGAGGGGCTTGTTCGGGGTATCTTCACCCCGACCAGTATAGCAAAGAGTTGCTCCTCAACCTATTGAACCTACTGAAAATGAAAATGTCTACTTTGAGATTCCTTCGGGTATGATAGAAAAACTGCTAGCTAATCCTTTTGCAGGAGACAGAACAATGCATCCTGATGAGCACCTAATATATGTGGATGAAGTTTGTGGATTATTTAAGCTTGCAGGTGTGCCCGATGATGTTATTAAGAAGAAGGTCTTCCCTTTATCTTTGAAGGGAGATGCATTGACATGGTATAGGCTATGTGATGATATGGGATCATGGAACTACAAACGATTGAAATTGGAATTTCATCAGAAGTTTTATCCTATGCATCTTGTTCATCCTGATCGCAATTATATATATAATTTTTGGCTTCGTGAAGGAGAAAGCATCACTCAAGCTTGGGGGAGGCTTAAATCAATGTTATATTCATGCCCCAATCATGAGCTTCCAAGAGAAATAATTATTCAAAATTTATATGCTCGGCTTTCTGATAACAATCGCACCATGCTCGATACTTCTTGTGCTGGCTCTTTTATGATGAAGACTATTGAATTCAAATGGGATTTATTGGAAAGAATTAAACGCAACTCTGAAGATTGGGACCTCGGCGAAGGTAAGAAGTCAGGTATGACACCTAAGTTTGATTGTGTTAAATCTTTATGGATACCGATGTTTTCCGTAAATTTAGCATTAAATATGGACTTGACTCTGAAATAGTAGCTTCTTTCTGTGAATCTTTTGCTACTCATGTTGATCTCCATAGAGAGAAGTGGTTTAAATATCATCCTCCCATAGAAGTAAAAGTAGCTGCACCTATTAAAGTTGAAGAAAAGACTGTCACTTATAATGATCCTATTGTTCCTACTGCTTATGTTGAGAAACCACCTTTTCTTGTTAGGATAAAAGATCATGCTAAAGCTTCAACTGTGGTTCGTAAAAGCAATATTAGAACCTATACACCAACTAAGCAAGTTAAAGTTGAACCTAATATTGCTATTGTTAAAGATCTCTTGGCTGATAATATTGATGGGCATGTTATTTATTTCTATGATGAAACTGCTAGAATTGTTAAACATTGTGCTAAAGATAAACATAGACCCGTGGTAGGCATGCCTATTATTTCTGTTAAAATAGGAGATCATTGTTATCATGGCTTGTGTGATATGGGTGCTAGTGCTAGTGCAATACCTATTGACTTATTCAAAGAAATTATGCATGATATTGCACCTGCTGAGATAGAAGATATTGATGTTACCATTAAGCTTGCCAATAGAGATACTATTTCACCAATGGGAATTGTTAGAGATGTTGAAGTCTTGTGTGGGAAAACTAAATGTCCTGCTGATTTTCTTGTTCTTGGTTCTCCACAAGATAGCTTTTGTCCCATTATATTTGGTAGACCCTTCTTGAACACAGTTAATGCTAAGATAGATTGCGAAAAGGATGTTGTTACTACTGGTTTAGGTGATATTTCTCATGAATTTAATTTCTCTAAATTTCGTAGACAACACCGTGAAGAGGAATTGCCTAGTAAAGATGAAATTATTGGTCTTGCTTCTATTGCCGTGCCTCCTAGTGATCCTTTAGAATAGTATTTGCTAGACCATGGAAATGATATGTTTATGAATGAAAGAAGGGAAATAGATGAAGTATTCTTTAAACAGGAACCCATCCTAAAACACAATTTGCATGTTGAAATCCTAGGGGATCCTCCTCCACCCAAGGGTGATCTCGTGTTTGAGCTCAAACCGTTACCTAATACTCTTAAATATGCTTATCTTGATGAGAAAAAGATATATCCTGTTATTATTAGTGCTAACCTTTCAGAGCATGAAGAAGAGAGATTATTGAAAACTCTGAAGAAGCACCATGCTGCTATTGGATATACTCTCGATGATCTTAAGGGCATTAGTCCCACACTATGTCAACACAAAATAAATTTGGATAAAGATGCCAAACCAGTTCGTGATCACCAACGACGGCTGAATCCTAAGATGAAAGAAGTGGTAAGAAAGGAAATACTAAAGCTCCTTGAGGAAGGTATAATTTATCCCGTTGTTGATAGTCAGTGGGTAAGTCCTATCCATTGTGTCCCTAAAAGGGAGGTATTACTGTCGTTCCTAATGATAAAGATGAATTGATTCCGCAAAGAATTATTGCAGGTTATAGGATGGTAATTGATTTCCGCAAATTAAATAAGGCTACTAAAAAGATCATTATCCCTTACCTTTTATTGATCAAATCTAGAAAGACTATCCAAACATACACATTTTTGCTTTCTAAATGGTTACTCTGGTTTCTCTCAAATACCTGTGTCAGCTCATGATCAATCTAATACCACTTTTACTTGCCTGTTTGGTACTTTTGCTTATAGATGTATGCCTTTTGGTTTATGTAATGCACCTGCTACCTTCCAAAGATGCATGATGGCTATATTCTCTGACTTTTTTGAAAAGATTTGTGAGGTTTTCATGGACGATTTCTCCGTCTATGGATCCTCTTATGATGATTGCTTGAGCAACCTTGATCGAGTTTTGAAGAGATGTGAAGAAACTAACCTTGTCTTGAATTGGGAGAAGTGCCACTTTATGGTTAATGAAGGTATTGTCTTGGGGCATAAAGTTTCTGAAAGAGGTATTGAAGTTGATAAGGCTAAGGTTGATGCTATTGAAAAGATGCCATGTCCCAAGGACATCAAAGGTATAAGAAGTTTCCTTGGTCACGCCGGTTTTTATAGGAGGTTCATTAAGGACTTCTCAAAAATTTCTCGGCCTTTGACTAATTTATTACAAAAAGATATACCATTTGTTTTTGATGATGATTGCGTAGAAGCATTTGAAATACTTAAGAAAGCATTAATCTCTGCACCTATTATTCAGCCACCTGATTGGAATTTACCTTTTGAAATTATGTGTGATGCTACTGATTATGCTGTAGGAGATGTTCTAGGGCAAAGAGTTGATAAGAAACTAAATGTTATTCAATATGCTAGTAAAACTCTAGACAATACTTAGAGAAATTATGCTACAACTGAAAAAGAATTCTTAGCAGTTGTATTTGCTTGTGATAAGTTCAGACCTTATATTATTGATTCTAAAGTAACTATTCACATGGATCATGCTGCTATTAAATATCTTATGGAAAATAAAGATGCTAAACCTAGACTTATTAGATGGGTTCTCTTGCTACAAGAATTTGATTTGCATATTATTGATAGAAAGGGAGCTGAGAACCCCGTTGCAGACAACTTGTCTAGGCTAGAGAATGTTCTTGATGACCCACTACCTATTGATGATAGCTTTCCTGACGAACAATTAAATGTCATAAATGCTTCTCATACTGCTCCATGGTATGCTGATTATGCTAATTATATTGTTGCTAAATTTATACCACCTAGTTTCACATACCAGCAAAATAAAAAGTTTTTCTATGATTTGAGACATTACTTTTGGGATGACCCACATCTTTATAAAGAAGGAGTAGATGGTGTTATTAGACGTTGTGTACCTGAGCATGAACAGGAACAAATCCTACGCAAGTGTCACTCCGAAGCATATGGAGGACACCACGCTGGAGATAGAACTGCACATAAGGTATTGCAATCCGGTTTTTATTGGCCTACTCTCTTCAAGGATGCCCGTAAGTTTGTTGTATCTTGTGATGAATGTCAAAGAATTGGTAATATTAGTAGATGTCAAGAAATGCCTATGAATTATTCACTTGTTATTGAACCATTTGATGTTTGGGGCTTTGATTATATGGGACCTTTTCCAACCTCCAATGGATACACACATATTTTAGTTGTTGTTGATTATGTTACTAAGTGGGTAGAAGCTATTCCAACTAGTAGTGCTGATCATAACACCTCTATTAAGATGCTTAAAGAAGTTATTTTTCCAAGGTTTGGAGTCCCTAGATATTTAATGACTGATGGTGGTTCACATTTTATTCATGGTGATTTCCGTAAAATGCTTGCTAAATATGATGTTAATCATAGAATTGCATCTCCTTATCACCCATAGTCTAGTGGTCAAGTAGAATTGAGCAATAGAGAACTCAAATTAATTTTGCAAAAGACTTTTAATAGATCTAGGAAGAATTGGTCCAAGAAACTTGATGATGCATTATGGGCCTATAGAATTGCATATAAAAATCCTATGGGTATGTCTCCGTATAAAATGGTTTATGGAAAAGCATGCCACTTACCTCTCGAACTAGAACATAAGGCTTATTGGGCTATTAAAGAGCTCAATTATGATTTCAAGCTTGCCGGTGAGAAGAGGTTATTTGACATTAGCTCACTTGATGAATGGAGAACCCAAGCCTACGAGAATGCCAAATTATTTAAAGAAAAAGTTAAAAGATGGCATGAAAAAAGAATACGAAAGTGTGAGTTTAATGTAGGTGATTATGTATTGCTATACAACTCTCGTTCAAGATTTTTTGCAGGAAAACTTCTCTCTAGATGGGAAGGTCCGTACGTTATCGAGGAGGTCTATCTTTCCGGTGCCATAAAAATCAACAACTTCGAAGGCACAAATCCGAAGGTGGTGAACGGTCAAAGAATCAAACATTATATCTCAGGTAATCCTATAAATGTTGAAACCAATGTTATTGAAACCGTAACCCCGGAGGAATACATAAGGGACACTTTTCGGAATGTTCCAGACTCCGAAAAGGAATAGGTATGTGGTACGATAAGTAAACCGACTCCAAAACAGTTCTAATGGCAATTTTCTTCCGTTTTGGAATATTTAGAAAAATAGAAAAATAAGAAGCAGTCCGGGAAGGACACGAGGGCTCCACGAGGGTGGAGGGCGCCCCCTACCTCGTGGGCACCTCGTGTGCTCTCCGGACTCCATTTTCTTACACGTCACGTATTTTGGCCGGTAAAAATTTATTATATAACCTCCCGAAGGTTTTGACCACCGTATCATGCAAAAATCTCCTGTCTTTGTTTCAAGCCGTTTTTCTGACGGATCTAGGTCGTCATGTCATCTTCAAGTGCCCCCAAGGTCATCAACCCCTACCTCGCGGAAGTTCTGCAACCCCCTCAAACCATTGAGATGCGTGAGGGGTTGTTGCACATCTGCGATGTTGAGGGACCAAGGAAGACCGGAAGCACAGAGGCAAGGCTCAAGGCATTGGAGCAACAAGTTTTCAAGTGTCAGGAGATGGTGGAGCGTGGACTCGATTCCAATCACATTATGATCACGGAGTTCACCAACAACCACAAGCTAGACATCAAGGACATTGGGGAGGCCATCTTCAAGCTTAATGAGAAAATCGAGCACCTCCAAGCCCAGATCTATGACTTGCAAAATCAAAACTGTGAGTATGAATATAGATTCAAGAGGATGAGTTTGGCTGCAGATTTGAGGTTTCAGGAGACTCAATCATCCTTCTATGATGGTGAGCCTATGCCTTGGAAGAGGGACAACAAGCCTACGCCATCAACAAAACCATCAACTCCTTCACCGGCAAAAGAAATATAATCACATGGGTATGGGCACTCCTCTTGGCAACTGCCAAGCTTGGGGGAGTGCCCCGGTATCGTATCACCATCACTTCTATCTTTACCGTTTTTCCTTAGTTCGATCCTTTTGATAATATCTTGATCTAGTAGAATAAAGTTTTAGTATGATCTAGTTCTGAGTTTTGCTTTATGATCCTTCTATGTAATCGAGTCCGTGAGCTATATATAATAAAGATTAGTGTTGAGTCAAGGGCTTGATTATTTTGCCATGATCCTGAGTGAATAAAAGAAAACGGAAAGAATAAAAAGAAATAAAAGAGATCATATGGATCTTATGGAGAGTAATGAGCTCACATAGAAATAGTATGATGAATAAAAGTTGTTGTGAGTTGACAAACATAGTTTTGGTCATCGTTGCAACTAATAGGAAGTAATAAAGAAAGAGAGGTCTTCACATATAAATACACTATCTTGGACATCTTTTATGATTGTGAGCACTCATTAAAATATGACATGCTAAAGAGTTGATGTTAGACAAGGAAGACAACGTAATGGGTTGTGTTTTCTTACATCTAAGATAAATTATATTGCCATGGATCATCCAACATGGTTGAGCTTGCCTTTCCCTCTCATGCTAGCCAATTCTTTCCACCAAGTAGAGATACTACTTGTGCTTCCAAATATCCCTAAACCCAATTTTGCCATGAGAGTCCACCATACCTACGTATGGATTGAGTAAGATCCTTCAAGTAAGTTGTCATCGGTGCAAGCAATAAAAAATTTGATCTCTAAATATGTATGACTTATTAGTGTGGGAGAAAATAAGCTTTATACGATCGTGTGATATGGAAGAAATAAAAGCGACGGACTGCATAATAAAGGTCCATACCACAAGTGGCAATATAAAGTGACGTTCTTTCGCATTAAGATTTTGTGCATCCAACCATAAAAGCGCATGACAACCTCTGCTTCCCTCTGCGAAGGGCCTATCTTTTACTTTTATCTCCTACCTTACATAAGAGTCATGGTGATCTTCACCTTTCCTATTTACATTTTATCTTTTGGCAAGCACAACATGTTGGAAAGATCCTGGTATATATGGCTAATTGGATGTGAGTTTTCATGAACTATTATTGGTGACATTACCCTTGAGGTAAAACGTTGGGAGGCAAAACTATAAGCCCCTATCTTTCTCTGTGTCCGATTAAAACTCTATACCGATAAGTATTGCGTGAGTGTTAGCAATTGTGAAAGACTATATGATAGTTGAGTATGTGGACTTGCTTAAAAGCTCTTATATTGACTCTTTCCTATGTTATGATAAATTGCAATTGCTCCAATGACTGAGATTATAGTTTGTTAGTTTTCAATGAAGTTTATGATTCATACTTGAGTGATTGAATTATTACTCTAGCATAAGAGATCATATGACAATAATTATATAAGTTGCTGTTCTAAGAATGATCATGATGCCCTCATGTCCATATTTTATTTTTATCGACACCTCTATCTTTAAACATGTGGACATATTTTTCGATTTCGGCTTTCGCTTGAGGACAAGCGAGGTCTAAGCTTGGGGGAGTTGATACGTCCATTTTGCATCATGCTTTTATATCAATATTTATTGCATTATGGGTTATTATTACACATTATGTCACAATACTTATGCCTATTCTCTCTTATTTTACAAGGTTTACATAAAGAGGGAGAATGCCGGCAGCTGGGATTCTGGGCTGGAAAAGGAGCAAATATTAGAGACCTATTCTGCACAGCTCCAAAAGTCCTGAAACTTCACCGGAAGTCATTTTCAGAATATATAAAAAATACTAAGCGCAAGAAGTTCCGGAGGGGGGCCACACCCTGCCCACGAGGGTGGGGGCGCACCCTACCCCCCTGGGCGCGCCCCCTATCTCGTGGCCCCCCTGGTGGCCCTCCGATGCCCATCTTCTGCTATATGGAGTATTTCAATGAGGAAAAAATCATAAGGAAGCTTTGGGGACGAGACTCCACCGCCATGAGGCGGAACCTTGGCAGAATCAATCTGGGGCTCCGACGGAGCTGTTCTGCCGGGGAAACTTCCCTCCAGGAGGGGGAAATCATCGCCATCGTCATCACCAACGATCCTCTCATCGGGAGGGGGTCAATCTCCATCAACATCTTCACCAGCACCATCTCCTCTCAAACCCTAGTTCATCTCTTGTATCCAATTCTTGTCTCTAAGTCCGGGATTGGTACCTGTAGGTTGCTAGTAGTGTTGATTACTCCTTGTAGTTATTGCTAGTTGGTTTATTTGGTGGAAGATCATATGTTCAGATCCTATATGCATATTAATACTCCTCTGATTATGAACATGAATATGCTTTGTGAGTAGTTATGTTTGTTCCTGAGGACGTGGGAGAAGTCTTGCTATTAGTAGCCATGTGAATTTGGTATTTGTTCAATATTTTGATGAGATATATGTTGTCTCTCCTCTAGTGGTGTTATGTGAACGTCGACTACATGACACTTCACCATTATTTGGGCCTAGAGGAAGGCACTGGGAAGTAATAAGTAGATGATGGGTTGCTAGAGTGACAGAAGCTTAAACCCTAGTTTATGCGTTGCTTCGTAAGGGGCTAATTTGGATCCATATGCTTCATGCTATGGTTAGGTTTACCTTAATACTTTTGTTGTAGTTGCGGATGCTTGCAATAGAGGTTAATCATAAGTGGGATGCTTGTCCAAGTAAGGGCAGTACCCAAGCACCGGTCCACCCACATACCAAATTATCAAAGTACCGAACACGAATCATATGAACGTGATGAAAACTAGCTTGATGATAATTCCCATGTGTCCTGGGGAGCGCTTTACATCATATAAGAGTTTGTACAGGCTTGTCCTTTGCTACAAAAAGGATTGGGCCACCTTGCTGCACTTTATTTACTTTTGTTACTTGTTGCTCGTTACAAATTATCTTATCACAAAACTATCTGTTACCTATAATTTCAGTGCTTGCAGAGAATACCTTGCTGAAAACCGCTTATCATTTCCTTCTGCTCCTCGTTGGGTTCGACACTCTTACTTATCGAAAGGACTACGATAGATCCCCTATACTTGTGGGTCATCACTGGTGTACACGTGTGCTGGTGTGTGTTGTGTGCTGGGTGTGCGCGAGTGCGTTCTTCTGTGCATGCCGCCGTGCAGTGGTGAATTGTGCGCGAGTGCGTCCTCCACGCGAAAGAAGTGTGTCCTCAATGCGCCCTCAATTTACTAGTGTGCGGGGTGCTACCCCGAGTGGTTTCAACTTTGTTTACTTCACCGTGTGTCAGATGGGCCTCTAGTTTACTTATTTTCACCCACTGCCACATGGGCCAGCACACGAAGATACAGAACACGAGCTAACAAAGCAGCATGTGGACTGGTTGACCGGTCAACTAAACAACAACGGAGCTATACGCTGACATAGTGAGCGTATAATCCGTCGGTATAGAGTGTTCGTGTGAGAGGGGAGGCCCGTGAGAGATAGCAGAGAGAGAGAGAGAGCTACTCCCTCTGTTCGATAATGTAGTTCCAACATTTTTTTAAAGTCAAACTTTTGAAACTTTGACCAAGTTTATAAAGAAATTACTTATATCTACAATACCAAAGATAAATGATAGTATGAAGTAAGTACATGTTGTGATGAATCTAATGATCTTTCCAGATGTAAATGTTTTTATCCACATATACCTGGTCAAACTTTTCTGAGGTTTGACTTTTCAAAACATCTATATGTTTATGGACATGAGAGAGTCCCTAACTAGAGAGAGAGAGTGAAATAGAAAGAGTGAGTGAAAAAAGTGTGTGTGCGTGTGTGAAAGAGACATGGACAACACTCGATAAAAGTCGAGAAAAAACGTGTGTCTTATGCAAACATATCACACATGCATCTTCGAAAACGGAAGCAAGATGAGGAGATAGTGTGTGGTTGTTTGCAACCGAGAGAGCAAGACCCCTAGCACGTGGCCAAGAGGGTCTGATAAACAAGGGAGAGAGGTCGAGAGAGACGTACAGAGAAAATGCAGACATGGGGAGGAGAGAGTGTATGTTTGTCATAGAGAGATCCCCTAGAGATCATGATGGGACTACATGGGTGGGAGATTGAGTGACAAGGTGTGTGCGCGATAGAAGATACCACAAGAGATATCGAGATAGACGTATGGATGGAAGGAGACAATACGTGTGTTCCTGATGGCTAGTGGGAGATAATCATACTTAGGGGGGAGAGCTTGCACCTATGATGGAGTGAGGGATTATGGTACTTATTAGGGGGGTGCGTGTCACATAGAGAGAGAACAAGGGCGAAGAGTGTTGGATGGGTCTATATGTATAGCGCGAGCGAGTCATGTGTATGTGTGAATCAGGGAGATATAAAGTTTGAGAGAGATTGAGGAGCCCCGATAAGACCGAGTGGTGCGTCAGATAGCTGAGAGGGGGAAAGAGACATTCCATCCGCTCGATAATGCAGTGCATGTAATTTTTTTAGAAGTCAAACTTTGGAAACTTTGATCAGGTTTACACAAATGCTATTTATATCTTCAATACCAAAGATACATCATACGAAACTACATCTCATGGTGAATCTAATGGTATATGTTTGTCGTTCTAGATGTAATTGTTTTTCTCCACGTACATGGTCAAACTTTGTGATGTTTTACTTTTCAATAAATCAATATGCTATGGACCGAGGAGAGTGCCTAAGTCGAGGGGGATCAAGTGCGTGTGAAGGAGAATGCGTAAGTGTGCAAAAAGAGTATGTGTGTGAAAGAGAAAGTGACAACGAATGATAAATTAGAGAGAGAGTGTGTTTTTTCGTTTCTTAGGCGAACATATCACACATACATCTCCGAGATAGATAAGCGAGGCGAGGAGATACATGAAGATAGCTAGTGTGTGATTGTTTGCAACGGAGAGAGACACCCCTATAGCACATGTCCAATAGAGGTCTGGCCAACAAGGAACAAAGGTCGAGAGGGACACATGGAGAACATGGACACATGGGGAGGGCGAGAGGGTGTGTTTGTGATAGAGAGACCCCCTCGAGATCGTGAGGGGACTATATGGGTGGGAGATCGAGGGAGGTGCATGCGCGATAGAAAGATGCCTCGAGAGAAATCGAGATAGACCATGCACATATTTATGATGGAGACTAAGATTAGCTAGTCATATACATATAGGGGGGACTGCGTGTGCCTACAATTGAGTGAGAGACCATCATACTTGGCTAGCTAGGCATGATATTGTGTGTGTGTGCATGTGAGATGGAGAGAGAACGAGGGAGAGAGATAGAGTTTTAGATGGTCCTATCGAGTGCGAGTGAGATATGCATGTGTATGTGTGACCCACGTAGATGGAGAGTTTGAGAGAGAGGGGGAAGAGCTCCGAGACGACAAAGTGGTGTGTGAGAGAGTTACGGGCAACGAGCCAAGGAATTTGTGTGTGTATGATGAGTGCACCCAAGATATCTAGCTTGGACTAGAGAATCATACATAGTGTGCGAGAGAGACCTATAGACGGAGTATATATGCATGCGAACTAGAAAGACCCCCCCATGCACACACACAAAGAGAGAGAGAGAGAGAGAGAGATGGAGAGAAAGAGAGAGGACCAACAAGGTTTGTGTGTTGGATGCATGCGACAGAATTGGATATTGTCGCCGAGAGAGAGAGAGAGAGAGAGAGAGAGCAGGAGTCCGGGAGAGGGGGAGGTCGCATTTTATGCATAAAAGACTGATATAAACCATGTTTCGATATAAACTTGCATTCAAATATTTAAATTGGAGAACATGTTGTCTTCAATCCACACATGAACGGATATATGCATATATCAAACAAGTTCATTAATTTGACTTTCAACATGTTCATGGAGTACTATAATACTGTACAACATGCTATTCGATTAAGGTGTTCAATTTTGGATTTAGTTCACTATTTTGAGCTGGTGAACGAGCTATTTCATTGAATCGAGATATTTCATTTTGGGTTTGATTCCCATTTTTGAGTGGGTCAACTATTTGTCATATAGTAAATCGCTAGCAACGAGCATGTAAAAACACATTACTCCCGAGCATCATCTCTCCATCTAAAAAAGAAGTGGCAAGCTAATATTTCTAAATTTGATTCGAATACTGGTAAGGTAGAAGTGGATGCTCGTTCTCCCAAATTTTGAATGAACCGTTAAACATCCTCTGCTCGGTGGAATTCGCCCGAGCAAATAAATGGGAGACGCGAAATTACCGTCCTATGTGGGAGACACATTAATTGGCCCGTTGTGCATCGAGGGTAGGTTCGTAACTTCATCCAAGCATGCCTTCTCCTCGGTTGAAATGACATGTGCTAAATAATTCATAAACCATGGTCGGCAAAACACGCTCTCCTCGCCAGAAATAGCTCGCGCCCACTTTTTCAAAACACGCTCTCCTCGCTCGAAATCGCTCGCGCTCACTATATTTCAAAACACGCCCTCCTTGCCCGAAATTGCTCCCGCCCACTATTTGGGGAGAAGCAAAGTTACTCTACTATCCCCGACCCTCGGTACACAGACGCAAGCCGAGAAGCCTAAAGGCAGGGGTAGAACTGTAACTCCCCCTCACATTTCAGACAAATGCATCCGTAAAACATGGTTCCACTCCCCTTCCAATCCCCCCCCCATTCATACCTCGTGGGCGCCAAATCACCTTCTCCCTGGAAGCTCCCTTCTCCCGAGCCGCGAAACCTCAGCCCCTCCTCCATGGCACCCCCACCGCACCAATTTCACAGCCGCCCTCCTCCCTAATGCCGGAGACACTGGCCATTTGCCGTCGTGCACTGGGTCGTGTGCCTCTTACTCCGTGCTGTTGGAGCTGCCTCGACGACGGCCGCGTGAACCGTACCGGAGCCGATTCACCCTCGCCGTTGTTCACGGTGCCGGAGCGGCTCCAACTTCGGGTCCGTCTAGAGTCCCGGCGCTGCTTCTCCATAGCCATTGACCGTCGCAACATCATTGTTTCTCTGCCGCCGGTGGCCACCGCAACCGTGCTGGCCTCACCGACTTGGCAGCTGGACCTGCCTGCTTCACCATGCTGCCAGATAGGTCGCACCCTCATCTCAAATCACTTTATTTAGGCATCAGTTGTCTGAATTTTTATTCTGGGCCAATCGATTCCCAATGGGAAGCAGCACCCCTCGAGGCGGCGGAGCTCCTAGGCTGCCGGTTGGCTAGTGTCTAACGTAAGGGTGCGGGGCCGCAAGTTCGCCGCGGTAGCAGCGCTTCGATGGCTATATTAGAGTTGCGTGGGTTCAAGGTACTGCCGCCGCCGGATCTGGATGACGGGGAGTCTTTGTGGTTTGGCCCGGGGGCGGCGCAACCACGGCAGTGCAGTGGGGCGGGGAGCGGGGTTTTGGCCGGGGCCACGGACGACGGAGGCAAGCTGCTCTGCCATTGGTCGCTGGCTCTTCGGGGAAGATTCCTAACAGTGTCAGCCGGGAGGCACAAGACAGCCATCAAGCCATCCGGCGTAGATCGGACAGTACCGAAATAAAATAAAATCGTGTGACCCAATTTAGTCCCAGTCAACAGATGTGTGACCACTCTCGTACCTTGCTATTGATATCTTAGTGTATTTCTTCATATCAAAGAGATGTGTCGTTCTTACCATTATGTGTTATCTGCATCTTCAGCCACACCGTCTTCTGACTCACCGCAGCTGCTCCAACAAGGGAAGCATACACCAGAAGGGAGCTATAATCCCCACTCAACAGTTCCCTGCATCGAATGCGCGTGCCCGACATGGACAACCACAACAACTACAGGGCCATCGACAAGTCAGCACATGATGCTCACTCCTATGGATGGCGGCCAGATAGGTTGTACCCTCATCTTACTTGTGTGCGACATTTATGGCTTTGTTATTCATCTAAGCATGGAAAATAGATTATCACATTTCATTGTATATTCATGCTGATCTCTTACGGGTCTTGTTTAGGAGTTAACGTTGTTCCATAGTTCAGCTAAGATACTTGTTCTTTACGTAATGCTGATCCATAGTTATCATCCATCAGCCAATGCTATCCCACAGGCTGGTGATTATAGTATTGTACCACTTCTAGTATTACCTATGTTGTTCTTTAATACTTTTGTGTGCCATCTAGTTAATCTCGAGTACAAACGATACATATTCTGTAGCTTTCGTCTGTGTTCTCCCTTTAGTTTTTGAGACCTGTTTCTGCTAGTTAACCCCAGTCCTACTATTTATGTCATCTCCTACAGGCACTCATTACATAAATCTAACTACTAGTTATCTTCCATGCATGTCAGATATAATTGCACACACTGATATATCCACAAGAACCTCACGGAGCAATGTAAAGGCTAATAAACTTGATGTCAATGATACCCAATATAATGGAACATGTAATGGCAGTTCTTCAGAAGACTTGCAGAAAGTGAAGGAAATATGCCCTAGAGGCAATAATAAAGTTATTATTTATTTCCTTATATCACGGTAAATGTTTATTATTCATGCTAGAATTGTATTAACCGGAAACAAATACTTGTGTGAATACATAGACAAACAAAGTGTCACTAGTATGCCTCTACTTGACTAGCTCGTTAATCGAAGATGGTATGTTTCCTAACCATAAACAAAAGATTTGTTATTTGATTAACGGGATCACATCATTAGGAGAATGATGTGATTGACATGACCCATTCCATTAGCTTAGCACCCGATCGTTTAGTATGTTGCTATTGCTTTCTTCATGACTTATACATGTTCCTATGACTATGAGATTATGTAACTCCCGTTTGCCGAAGGAACACTTTGTGTGCTACCAAACGTCACAACGTAACTGGGTGATTATAAAGGAGCTCTACAGGTGTCTCCAATGGTAGATGTTGGGTTGGCATATTTCGAGATTAGGATTTGTCACTCCAATTGTCGGAGAGGTATCTATGGGCCCTCTCGGTAATGCACATCACATAAGCCTTGCAAGCATTGCAACTAATGAGTTAGTTGCGAGATGATGTATTACGGAACGAGTAAAGAGACTTGCCGGTAACGAGATTGAACTAGGTATTGGATACCGACGATTGAATCTCGGGCAAGTAACATACCGATGACAAAGGGAACAACATATGTTGTTATGCGGTCTGACCGATAAAGATCTTTGTAGAATATGTAGGAGCCAATATGGGCATCCAGGTCCCGCTATTGGTTATTGACCGGAGACGTGCCTCGGTCATGTCTACATTGTTCTCGAACCGTAGGGTCCGCACGCTTAACGTTACGATGACAGTTATTATGAGTTTATGCATTTTGATGTACCGAAGATTGTTCGGAGTCCCGGATGTGATCATGGACATGACGAGGAGTCTCGAAATGGTCGAGACATAAAGATTGATATATTGGAAGCCTATGTTTGGATATCGGAAGTGTTCCGGGTGAAATCGGGATTTTACCGGAGTACCGGGAGGTTACCGGAACCCCCCGGGAGCTATATGGGCCTTAGTGGGCTTTAGTGGAAAGGAGAAAGGGGCAGCCCAAGGTGGGCCGCGCGCCTCCCCCCTCCCCTAGTCCTATTAGGACAAGGAGAGGTGGTCGGCCCCCTCTCTCTCTTTCCCCCCTCGAGGAATCCTATTCCAACTAGGATTGGGGGGGGATCCTACTCCCAGAGGGAGTAGGACTCCCTTGGCGCGCCCTCCTTGGCCGGCCACCCCCTCCCCCTTGGCTCCTTTATATACGGAGGCAGGGGGCACCCTAGGACACACAAGTTGATCCGTTGAGATCGTTCCTTAGCCGTGTGCGGTGCCCCCTGCCACCATATTCCACCTCGATCATATTGTAGCGGTGCTTAGGTGAAGCCCTGCGACGGTAGAACATCAAGATCGTCACCACGCCATCGTGCTGACGGAACTCCTCCCCGACGCTTTGCTGGATCGGAGCCCGGGGATCGTCATCGAGCTGTACGTGTGCTAAGAACTCGGAGGTGCCGGAGTAACGGTGCTTGGATCGGTCGGATCGGGAAGACGTATGACTACTTCCTCTATGTTGTGTCAAAGCTTCCGTTGCGATCTACAAGGGTACGTAGATCATACTCTCCCCTCTCATTGCTATGCATCACCATGATCTTGCGTGTGCGTAGGAAAATTTTGAAATTACTACGTTCCCCAACAGTGGCATCCGAGCCTAGGTTTTATGGTTTGATGTTATATGCACGAGTAGAACACAAGTGAGTTGTGGGCGATATAAGTCATACTGCCTACCAGCATGTCATACTTTGGTTCGGCGGTATTGTTGGACGAGATGACCCAGACCGACATTACGCGTACGCTTACGCGAGACCGGTTCTCCCGACGTGCTTTGCACATAGGTGGCTTGCGGGCGACAGTCTCTCCAACTTTAGTTGAACCGAGTGTGGCTACGCCCGGTCCTTGCGAAGGTTAAAACGGAGTCAAATTGACAAACTATCGTTGTGGTTTTGATGGGTAGGTGAGATTGGTTCTTGCTTAAGCCCGTAGCAGCCACGTAAAACTTGCAACAACAAAGTAGAGGACGTCTAACTTGTTTTTGCAGGGCATGTTGTGATGTGATATGGTCAAGATATGATGCTAAATTTTATTGTATGAGATGATCATGTTTTGTAACCGAGTTATCGGCAACTGGCAGGAGCCATATGGTTGTCGCTTTATTGTATGCAATGAAATCGCGATGTAATGCTTTACTTTATCACTAAACGGTAGCTATAGTCATAGAAGCATAAGATTGGCGAGACGACAACGATGCTACGATGGAGATCAAGGTGTCGCGCCGGTGACGATGGTGATCATAACGGTGCTTCGGAGATGGAGATCATAGGCACAAGAAGATGATGGCCATATCATATCACTTATATTGATTGCATGTGATGTTTATCTTTTATGCATCTTATCTTGCTTTGATTGACGGTAGCATTATAAGATGATCTCTCACTAAATTATCAAGAAGTGTTCTCCCTGAGTATGCACCGTTGCCAAAGTTCGTCGTGCCCAGACACCACGTGATGATCAGGTGTGATAAGCTCTACGTCCATCTACAACGGGTGCAAGCCAGTTTTGCACACGCAGAATACTCGGGTTATACTTGACGAGCCTAGCATATGCAGATATGGCCTCGGAACACGGAGACCGAAAGGTCGAGCGTGAATCATATAGTAGATATGATCAACATAATGATGTTCACCATTGAGGACTAATCCATTTCACGTGATGATCGGTTATGGTTTAGTTGATTTGGATCACGTGATCACTTAGAAGATTAGAGGGATATCTATCTAAGTGGGAGTTCTTAAGTAATATGATTAAATTGAACTTAAATTTATCATGAACTTAGTCCTGGTAGTATTTTGCAAATTATGTTATAGATCAATAGCTCGCGTTGTTGCTTCCCTGTGTTTATTTTGATATGTTCCTAGAGAAAAATTGTGTTGAAAGATGTTAGTAGCAATGATGCGGATTGGATCCGTAATCTGAGGTTTATCCTCATTGCTGCACAGAAGAATTATGTCCTTGATGCACCGCTAGGTGACGGACCTATTGCAGGAGCAGATGCAGACGTTATGAACGTTTGGCTAGCTCAATATGATGACTACTTGATAGTTTAGTGCACCATGCTTAATGGCTTAGAATAGGGACTTCAAAGACGTTTTGAACATCATGGAGCATATGAGATGTTCCAGGAGTTGAAGTTCATATTTCAAGCAAATACCTGAGTTGAGAGATATGGAGTCTCCAACAAGTTCTATAGTTAAAAGATGGAGGAGAATCGCTCAACTAGTGAGCATGTGCCCAGATTGTCTGAGTACTACAATCGCTTGAATCAAGTGGGAGTTAATCTTCCAGATAAGATAGTGATTGACAGAATTCTCTAGTCACCATCACCAAGTTAGTAGAACTTCGTGATGAACTATAATATGCAAGGGATGACAAAAATAATTCCCAAGCTCTTCGTGATGCTGAAATCGACGAAGGTAGAAATCAAGAAAAACATCAAGTGTTGATGGTTAACAAGACCACTAGTTTCAAGAAAAGGGCAAAGGGAAGAATGGGAACTTCAAGAAGAACGGCAAGCAAGTTGTTGCTCAAGTGAAGAATCCCAAGTCTGGTCCTAAGCCTGAGACTAAGTGCTTCTACTGCAAAGGGACTGGTCACTAGAAGCGGAACTACCCCAAGTGATTGGCAGATAAGAAGGATGGCAAAGTGAACATAAGTATATTTGATATACATCTTATTGATGTGTACTTTACTGGTGTTTATAGCAACCCCTCAGTATTTGATACTAGTTCAGTTGCTAGGATTAGTAACTCGAAACGGGAGTTGCAGAATAAACAGAGACTAGTTAAGGGTGAAGTGACAATGTGTGTTGGAAGTGGTTCCAAGATTGATATGATCATCATCGACACTCCCTATAATTTCGGGATTAGTGTTGAACCTAAATAAGTATTATTTGGTGTTTGCGTTCAGCATGAATATGATTTGATCATGTTTATTGCAATACGGTTATTCATTTAAGTAAGAGAATAAATTGTTGTTCTGTTTACATGAATAAAACCTTATATGGTTACACACCCAATGAAAATAGTTCGTTGGATCTCGATCGTAGTGATACACATAATCATAATATTGAAACCAAAAGATGCAAAGTTAATAATGATAGTGCAACTTATTTGTGGCACTACCATTTAGGTCATATTGGTGTAAAGCGCATGAAGAAACTCCATGCTGATGGGCTTTTGGAATCACTTGATTATGAATCATTTGATGCTTGCGAACCATGCCTCATGGGCAAGATGACTAAGACTTTGTTCTTCGGAACAATGGAGCGAGCAACAGATTTGTTGGAAATCATACATACTGATGTATGTGGTCTGATGAATATTGAGGCTCGCGACAGGTATCATTATTTTCTGATCTTCACAGATAATTTGAGCAGATATGAGTATATCTACTTGATGAAACATAAGTCTGAAACATTTGAAAAGTTCAAAGAATTTCAGAGTGAAGTGAAAAATCATCATAACAAGAAAATAAAGTTTCTACGATCTGATCATAGAGAATAGTATTTGAGTTATGAGTTTGGCTTTCAGTTAAAAACAATGTGAAATAGTTTCACTACTCATGCCACCTGGAACACCACAGCATAATGGTGTGTCCGAATGTCATAACCGTGCTTTATTAGATATGGTGCGATCTATGATGTCTCTTACCGATCTACCACTATCATTTTGGGGTTATGCATTAGAGACAGCTGCATTCACGTTAAAAGGGCACCATCTAAATCTGTTGAGACGACACCATATGAACTATGGTTTGGCAAGAAACCAAAGTTGTCGTTTCTTAAAGTTTGGGGTTGTGATGCTTATGTGAAAAAGTTTCATCCTGATAAGCTCAAACCCAAATCGGAGAAATGTGTCTTCATAGGATATCCAAAGGAAACTATTGGATACACCTTCTATCACAGATTCGAAGGCGAGACTTTTGTTGCTGAATTCGAAAACTTTCTAGAGAAGGAGTTTCTCTTGAAAGAAGTGAGTGGGAGGAAAGTAGAAAACTTGATAAGGTAATTGTACCTTCTCCCTTATTGGAAAGTAGTTCATCACAGAAATCTGTTCTTGTGACTACTACACCAATTAGTGAGGAAGATAATGATGATGATCATGTAAGTTCAGATCAAGTTACTACCGAATCTCGTAGGTAAAGCAGAGTAAGATCCGCACCAGAGTGGTACGGTAATCCTGTTCTGGAAGTCATGTTACTAGACCATGACGAACTTGCGAACTATGAGGAAGCAATGATGAGCCCAGATTCCGCGAAATGGTTTGAGGCCATGAAATCTGAGATGGAATCCATGTATGAGAACAAAGTATGGACTTTGGTTGACTTGCCCGATGATCAACAAGCAATTGAGAATAAATGGATCTTCAAGAGGAAGACGGACGCTGATAGTAGTGTTACTATCTACAAAGCTAGAATTGTCGCAAAAGGTTTTCGACAAGTTCAAGGTGTTGACTACGATGAGATTTTCTCACTCGTATATATGTTTAAGTCTGTCCGAATCATGTTAGCAATTGCCTCATTTTATGAAATCTGGCAAATGGATAAACAAAACTGCATTCCTTAATGGATTTCTTAAAGAAGAGTTGTATATGATGCAACCAGAAGGTTTTGTCAATCCTAAAAGTGTTAACAAAATATGCAAGCTCCAACGATCCATATATGGACTGGTGCAAGCATCTCAGAGTTGGAATATACGCTTTGATAAATTGATCAAAGCATATAGTTTTATACAGACTTACGGTGAAGCCTGTATTTACTAGAAAGTGAGTGGGAGCACTACAGCATTTCTGATAAGTATATGTGAATGACATATTGTTGATCAGAGATAATGTATAATTTTCTGGAAAGCATAAACGAATATTTGAAAGGAGTTTTTCAAAGAAAGACCTCGGTAAAGCTGCTTACATATTGAGCATCAAGATCTATAGAGATAGATCAAGACGCTTGATAAGTTTTTCAATGAGTACATACCTTGACAAGATTTTGAAGTAGTTCAAAATGGAACAGTCAAAGAAAGAGTTCTTGCCTGTGTTGCAAGGTGTGAAATTGAGTAAGACTCAAAGCCCGACCACGGCAGAAGATAGAAATAGAATGAAAGTCATTCCCTATGCCTCAGCCATAGGTTCTATAAAGTATGCCATGCTGTGTACCAGATCTATTGTATACCCTACACTGTGTTAAGCAAGGGAGTACAATAGTGATCTAAGAGTAGATCACTGGACAGCGGTCAAAATTATCCTTAGTGGAATAAGGAAATATTTCTCAATTATGGAGGTGACAAAAAGGTTCGTCGTAAAAGGTTACGTCGATGCAAGTTTTGACACAGATCTGGATGACTCTAAGTCTCGATCAAGATACATATTGAAAGTGGGAGCAATAAGCTAGAGTAGCTCCGTGCAGAGCATTGTTGACATAGAAATTCGCAAAATACTTACGGATCTGAATGTAGTAGACCCGTTGACTAAAATTATCTCACAAGCAAAACATGATCACACCTTAGTACTCTTTGGGTGTTAATCACATAGCGATGTGAACTAGATTACTGACTCTAGTAAACCCTTTTGGGTGTTGATCACATATCGATGTGAACTATGGGTGTTAATCACATGGTGATGTGAACTATTGCTGTTAAATCACATGGCGATGTGAACTAGATTATTGACTCTAGTGCAAGTGGGAGACTGAAGGAAATATGCCCTAGAGGCAATAATAAAGTTATTATTTATTTCCTTATATCATGATAAATGTTTATTATTCATGCTAGAATTGTATTAACCGGAAACATAATACTTGTGTGAATACATAGACAAACAAAGTGTCACTAGTATGCCTCTACTTGACTAGCTCGTTAATCGAAGATGGTTATGTTTCCTAACCATAAACAAAAGAGTTGTTATTTGATTAACGGGATCACATCATTAGGAGAATGATGTGATTGACATGACCCATTCCATTAGCTTAGCACCCGATCATTTAGTATGTTGCTATTGCTTTCTTCATGACTTATACATGTTCCTATGACTATGAGATTATGAAACTCCCGTTTGCCGGAGGAACACTTTGTGTGCTACCAAACGTCACAATGTAACTGGGTGATTATAAAGGAGCTCTACATGTGTCTCCAATGGTAGATGTTGGGTTGGCATATTTCGAGATTAGGATTTGTCACTCCAATTGTCGGAGAGGTATCTCTGGGCCCTCTCGGTAATGCACATCACATAAGCCTTGTAAGCATTGCAACTAATGAGTTAGTTGCGAGATGATGTATTACGGAACGAGTAAAGAGACTTGCCGGTAACGAGATTGAACTAGGTATTGGATACCGACGATCGAATCTCGGGCAAGTAACATACCGATGACAAAGGGAACAACGTATGTTGTTATGCGGTCTGACCGATAAAGATCTTCGTAGAATATGTAGGAGCCAATATGGGCATCCAGGTCCCGCTATTGGTTATTGACCGGAGACGTGTCTCGATCATGTCTACATTGTTCTCGAACTGTAGGGTCCGCACGCTTAACGTTACGATGACAGTTATTATGAGTTTATGCATTTTGATGTACCGAAGATTGTTCGGAGTCCCGGATGTGATCATGGACATGACGAGGAGTCTCGAAATGGTCGAGACATAAAGATTGATATATTGGAAGCCTATGTTTGGATATCGGAAGTGTTCTGGGTGAAATCAGGATTTTACCGGAGTACCGGGAGGTTACCGGAACCCCCCGGGAGCTATATGGGCCTTAGTGGGCTTTAGTGGAAAGGAGAAAGGGGCAGCCCAAGGTGGGCCGCGTGCCTCCCCCCTCCCCTAGTCCTATTAGGACAAGGAGAGGTGGCTAGCCCCCCTCTCTCTTTCCCCCCTCGAGGAATCCTATTCCAACTAGGATTGGGGGGGGGAATCCTACTCCCAGAGGGAGTAGGACTCCCTTGGCGCGCCCTCCTTGGCCGGCCGCCCCCTCCGCCTTGGCTCCTTTATATACGGAGGCAGGGGGCACCCTAGGACACACAAGTTGATCCATTGAGATCGTTCCTTAGCCGTGTGCGGTGCCCCCTGCCACCATATTCCACCTCGATCATATTGTAGAGGTGCTTAGGCAAAGCCCTGCGACGGTAGAACATCAAGATCGTCACCACGCCATCGTGCTGACGGAACTCCTCCCCGACGCTTTGCTGGATCGGAGCCCAGGGATCGTCATCGAGCTGTACGTGTGCTAAGAACTCGGAGGTGCCGGAGTAACGGTGCTTGGATCGGTCGGATCGGGAAGACGTACGACTACTTCCTCTACATTGTGTCAAAGCTTCCATTGCGATCTACAAGGGTACGTAGATCATACTCTCCCCTCTTGTTGCTATGCATCACCATGATCTTGCGTGTGCGTAGGAAAATTTTGAAATTACTACGTTCCCCAACAGAAAGATGTTGAATCCTCTTCACCCCACAAGGTCCTTGCTCTAACTTGGCCCGTGATATGGGTACAACATGCATATAATGCCCTGGAGTGTATCTACTCTATTGCAATGCCATGTGCTTAGCATGCTGATCATGCATGTAAATATGTCATGCCTTCCCATTTTTCAGTACCTATTCCATTCATGATAACATGTTTTCAAATTCAAGTACTGTCATTCTACTCTATCGCAATGCCATCTTCTTAATTTGGAAATCATGCTTCTGAATATCTTATGCATTGTTATTCATCAGTACGTACTTCATATGTCTACCATACCATGTTTTTTACATTGAAGTGATGTTCTAGTGTTCTGTTGCAATGCCATCTTAGTTTCCCAATCATACACGTGTATGTTGCCTTAGTTTTTTCTGTACATATTCCGCTAGCATACAGTTTTACATTCAACTAGTGTTTTTTACCGTGTTGTCCTGTTGTATTCCTAGCTCTTACGCCATACTCCCTCCGTCCGGATTACATGTTGCCGAAATGGATAAAAAACGATGTATCTAGAACTGAAATACGCCTAGACCCATCCATTTTTTCGGATGGAGGGAATACATGTCAATATGTCATGCCTTTCTATTCTTCAGTACCTATTCCATCTCTCTGCTGTAGCATGTTTTATAACTGAAGCACCATTCTTCTATACAAGGCATGCAAGGGGAAGACGACTATGTTAGAATCAGAAGGGTTACAAACCAGGTCTTTGCAAAAGATCCAAACGCCAGGACATAATAAACCAACTCTAGTTTTTATAGATACTGCTCCAGCACAGAGAAACCCAACTCCTACTGATAATAAGCAGATTCCAATGCCCAAAGAACTAGTCCGCTCCAGTCCAGCAAAAATATGTCAAATCCATTCTAAGAAGCGTGTGTGTATCCTTGCATCATGAAATTTTATAGCATGTTGATCATATTTTCTGCATGTTTCTTACCCATCTCTATTTTAGAAAATAAGCTTAACAGATAGAAGAATTTCTGCATTGGTGTTGTCTGTGAGGAAAGATTCTTGCAGGAATTCTCTGTACTCCAATGCAGATGTAAGTACCTGTTGTATATCACTATATTTTTACATCACCATGTATTTTGTTAATCGGCGTGAATCCAACCTTTATCTGATCTAAATTTAGTTCTAGCAAAATGTATGATTAAAGGCCACAATGTTGATTTTTGTAAGAAAAACTGCCTGGTAGTTTTGCATCCTGATCTGCATGAGTGTACTATCTCATATCAGTGGGTTTGATTACTTTGGTTCTGCAGTGGGTTTTTAGTGTTTTTTTACTGTGTTGTCCTGTCGTATCCCTAGATCTTACATCATACTCCCTCCGTCCGGATTACATGTCACAGAAATGGAGTGGATGTATCTAGAACTGAAATACGCCTAGACCCATCCATTTATTTCCGGATGGAGGGAATACATGTCAATATGTCATGCCTTTCTATTCTTTAGTACCTATTCCATATCCGTTGTAGCATGTTTTATAATTGAAGCACCATTCTAATATATAAGGCATGCAAGGGGAAGACGACTATGTTAGAATCTGAAGGGTTACAAACCAGGTCTTTGCAAAAGATCAAACGCCAGGAGATAATAAACCAACTCCATTTTTCATAGATACTGCTCCAGCACAGAGAAACCCAACTCGCACTGATAATAAGCAGATTCCAGTGGCCAAAGAACTAGTCCGCTCCAGTCCAGCAAAAGAATGTCAACTCCATTCTAAGAAGCGTGTGCGTATCCTCGCATCATTAAATTTTATAGCATTCTGATCATATTTTCTACATGTTTCTTACCCATCTCTCTTTTAGAAAATAAGGATAAATGATAGAAGATTTCCTTCATTGGGATTGTATTCGAGGAAAACATCTTGCGGGAATTCTCTATGCTCCAATGCTGATGTAAGTACCTGTTGTATATCACTATATTTTTTACATCAGCATGTATTTTGTTAATCGGCGTGAATCCAACCATTGTCTGATCTTAAATTAGTTGTAGCAAAATGTTAAAGATGCCAATGTTGATTTTTGTAAAGAAAACTGCCCGGTAGTTTTGCATACTGAGCTGCATGAGTGTACTATCTCATATCATGCACATTACTGAATTGTAGTGCTGCTCTGGTTGCCCATTCATTCATTGTGCCAATGTTGCTTTCGTATTACCTTACCTGGATGATGATAGTTGTGCCATATTGTGTTAATTTGGTGTTGGCTAGTTGCCCAAACGTTCGTTGTGCCAATGTTGCTTTCCTATTATCTGACTTGACCAATGATAGCAATGCTAGTGTCTTAATTTGGTGCAGGCTGCTGAAGATAAGAAGACAAACTCTGAAAACAGCAAGGCAACCCCATTGTTTCTTTCCAATAAATCTAGGCCAGGTAATATGCCAATAACTCATGATTAATCTATTTGGTTCCCCTCCTAATTTGTGTTATGATGCAGTGGTCGAGACACTCTCCACTGTCAATAATACAAGCCTGTCAAAATCACCATCTGAATCTGTTCAGTATCCTCTATCTCGAATGCAACGGAAAAAATGTATGTTTGTAAACCAATTAATGGCTGAAGGAATGATGGAAATGGTGGAGGAATCAGAGGTGCAGAGTCGTGCGACACAACAACTGATCAATGTTTTCAGAGACAATGTAGCAAAGCAGCAAGAACTTGCCCACATGCTTATGGGCGTCATCCGTGCTGAGGTTGCAGATTGTGACGTTGTAGATCGTTAGGTTCTGTTCATTTATTTGCACTGGCATCAATCTTTGATTGCCCAGTGGATGTAATTTCCTGTAATATATGCTGGATGTGCAATGTCTTTCCCTGTATGCTGTACCTTTGCTTGATCGGTTTTGGTCCTGTGCATAATTGCTCGTCGTAATGGGCTCAAATTATCTAATTTGGTCTAAAGACATGTACGAACTTTAGAGGGCCCATTAAGTTAATGGGCCATTACCAGGCCGAAAGTTAATGGTCGGCCCTCTTAACTCCCGACTCATTAACAGGCTGACATCGAAGTGGGCAACAGGTGGGCCTAATTGATTTCACGGGTCGTTAAGAGGCCGTTACTAAGTTCGGGCTACATATGGCCCAACTATACTATGGGCCTTTAGCAGGCCGAAAGAGACATCGGGCTTGTACTGGACCATGAAGACAATGGGCCGCTAAGAGGCCGAAAGTGTAACGCCCTCGATGCGGCTATAGCTCCCACGTGTCGGGGCACGACTTAGAGACATAACCGCATTGAAAGCAATGTCGCAAGTTAGGCAATCATTACAACATCCCATGTAAAGCATAACAAAAGGGGGAGAGACATAGTTGGCTTACACTTGCCACGTCACATCAAAGTACATAAATAACATCCATCATACAAACACTCATGGCCCGACTACGACGCCAAAATGGAAAAGAACCCAACATGCGACAAGGTCCCAATCAAACCCCAACTAGGCACCACTACTGATCATCAGGAAAAGACATGTAGTATCGCTGAGAGTCTTCGTCGAACTCCCACTTGAGCTCGTAATCAGCACCTGAAGCGGAATCACCTGGAACTGCATCTGGAGTTATAGTATCTGTGAGCCACAGGGACTCAGCAATCTCGCACCCTCGCGATCAAGACTATTTAAGCTTATAGGATTGGGTAAGGCAAATATAAGTGGAGCTGCAGCAAGCGACTAGCTTATATGGTGGCTAACTTATTCGCAAAAGAGAGCGAGAAGGGGAGGCAAAGCACGAGCGAGAAGCTAGAGGAACAACCTGCACAAGCATTACTCCAACACCGTGTCCACTTCCCGGACTCCGCCGAGAAGAGGCCATCACGGTAACACACTCAGTTGATTCATTTTAATTAATTAAGGTTCAAGTTATCTACAACCGGACATTAACAAATTCCCATCTGCCCATAACCGCGGGCACGGCTTTCGAAAGTTCAATCCCTGCAGGGGAGTCCCAACTTAGCCCATGACAAGCTCTCACGGTCAACGAAGGAATAGACCTCCTCCCAAGACGTTCCGATCAGACTCGGTATCTCGGTAATTCAAGACATTTCGACAGGTTAAAACAAATCCAGCAACACCGCCCGAATGTGCCGACAAATCCCGATAGGAGCTGCACATATCTCTTTCTCAGGGCACACTCAGATGAACACTACGTACAACTAAAACCAACCCTCAAGTTGCCCCGAGGTGGCGCTGCAAGTGGCTCTATTTGGACCAACACTCAGAGGAGCACTGGCCCGGGGGGTTTAAAATAAGATGACCCACGGGCTCCGGAAACCTGAGGGAAAAAGAGGCTAGGTGGCAAATGGTAAGACCAAGGTTGGGCATTGCTGGAAAAGCTTTAATCAAGGCGAACTATCAAGGGGTTCCCATTATAACCCAACCACGTAAGGAACGCGAAAATCCAGGAACATAACACCAATATGACGGAAACTAGGGCGGCAAGAGTGGAACAAAACACTAGGCGAGAGGCCGAGCCTTCCACCCTTTACCAAGTATATAGATGCATTAAGATAACATAGCGATATAATGATATCCCAACAAGTAAATAAATGTTCCAACAAGGAACGGCTCCAATCTTCACCTGCAACTAGCCACAAATGGAGTTGAAATAAAAGAAAGCGATGCACCAGTGTCAAAAAGAACTTTTGCAGGAACATTGTTAACAGGAAGGTTACCAATGATCACATCTGGTGAGTCCTCTGCCTGAGCTGCATTTAGCAGATTGACCTTGGCGTGCTTGGGGTTATGCTTGACCACAACTGTACTTGCCGATCTGACAGGAGGAGGAGGAGGAAGACGCCTCTGGTTGAAACACTTGTTGGCATAGTGACCCTTCTGTTGGCACTTGTTGCACGTGACCTCTGAAAGCGGACGGTGATACGGAGCACTCGATCTTGGAGCTTGAGACGAAGTCTTGTTCTGAAAGCCTGGGTTGGGTGGGTGGGAAGAACCACTGCCACCTTTACTCTTCTGCTGGAACGGCTGACGGAACGGAGGAGGAGGAATCCAAAACTTTTGCTGCTTGGCCACTTGAGTAGAGGAAGAAGGAGTAACATCTCTGACTCGCTTCCTGGAAGCATCACACCTCAACTGAGCAGCCTCTTGCTTCGGTGCGATGTTGTAGAACTCATCGTATCTCAAGGGCTCGAAGAGAACAAGAGCGAGCTGAATTTCTTCTCTGAGACCACCCCTGAACTGGTATATCATGCTCTTCTCATCAGGAACATCCTGCTTGGCAAAGCGGGCAAGCTTCTGGAACAATTTGTTGTAGTCATAGACAAACAAAGAGCCTTGCTTCAAATTGCGGAATTCCTCATGCTTGCTTTCAACCACACTCTGCGGAATATGATGAGCTCGGAAATCTCGACGGAAATCATCCCAAGTGATAACACATCCACCTCTGGAATCCTTGTACTGCTGGAACCATTCTGCAGCTTGATCTTTGAATTGGAAGGAAGCGAACTTGACAAAGTCCTCAGGCCTGACGTTACTGCACTCGAAATGCTTACACAGATCCACAAGCCAATCGTCAGCATCGGTTGCCTCAACACAATTGCTGAAAGTCTTTGGCCCATTAGCAAGGAACTGGTTGAGTGTAGCAAAGTGACTCTGATTGCTGCCTTGATTCCCTTGACTGCCTTGATTGCGCTCTTGAAGAATTTGCATGATCAGCTGTGTGTTTGCATTGGTTGCGGCCATCACAGCTTGCCATGCCTCTAGAGGAGGTGGAGGTGGTGGCGGATCTTGATTCTGGTTCTGACTGGTGCTCTTAGCGGGAGCCATCCTGAAGAGGTTGACCACCGTTAGCACATAGACAGATAAATGAAGTTGAAACCAACAGAATGAAAATTGCAACATATAGTCTTCACATCCGAACAAAATGAACGAATGCATTCCTCTTCAAATGGTCACATATCCATAAATTGAGAAGCCACGTAGAATTAAGGTAGAGAAATAAATCAACAAGGTACGGATCAAGAACGAATAATCGGTAAGAAATCCCAATCTCAAACCAATATCCGTGGAAGAAGAACTAGAGCTACTAGAATTCCCACCTATGAAATTCCCGAACCTTTCCGGTTATGCAATCAGGTGTTGGGGATACAGGGGAAGCATAATATCTCACCCAAACTAGCAAATCCTACATCCAGCTGTATCCATCCTTAACCACATAACCAAGAAAACTTCGGAAACCATCTACCTCAACCTTCGAAAAGCATCCGTTATACAAGTTATGGCGATACTCCCGAACTCCCGCCCCAGTACTGGGTGGCGTCAAGGTTATCTCACAAATGAACTGCATAAAAGAGATTTTCGATGTCGGCGAACATATCTCAAGTATTCCAGAATTGCAACGATAAAATTATGATGACAACACCTCAGAGCTCAACTCCCCGGGACACTTCCACTAAACCCCTGACAGGAGGCACCAAGACAATGTTCTCATCATAAGCCATCGGAACGATTCCAAGATACTTGCGTGATCCTAAATTTTTTTTAGTGAAATTTGAGAAGAGAAGAGTCAAAACTCTACGTCGGGATGCCTTACCAAAGCGATGAGGAGACTAGGAAGTAAAAAGAATTCCTAATCTCTCCGATATATAATTCCTAAGTGACTCAAAACATTTTTCTAGACACAACTCGGCCTCTAAAAACGATCAAGCAATGGGGCTCCTAAGGTCGGGGAAGGCTCTGATACCAACTTGTAACGCCCTCGATGCGGCTATAGCTCCCACGTGTCGAGGCACGACTTAGAGACATAACCGCATTGAAAGCAATGTCGCAAGTTAGGCAATCATTACAACATCCCATGTAAAGCATAATAAAAGGGGGAGAGACATAGTTGGCTTACACTCGCCACATCACATCAAAGTACATAAATAACATCCATCATACAAACACTCATGGCCCGACTACGGCGCCAAAATGGAAAAGAACCCAACATGCGACAAGGTCCCAATCAAACCCCAACTAGGCACCACTACTGATCATCAGGAAAAGACACGTAGTATCGCTGAGAGTCTTCGTCGAACTCCCACTTGAGCTCGTAATCGGCACCTGGAGCGGAATCACCTGGACCTGCATCTGGAGTTATAGTATCTGTGAGCCACAGGGACTCAGCAATCTCGCACCCTCGCGATCAAGACTATTTAAGCTTATAGGATTGGGTAAGGCAAATATAAGTGGAGCTGCAGCAAGCGACTAGCATATATGGTGGCTAACTTATTCGCAAAAGAGAGTGAGAAGGGGAGGCAAAGCACGAGCGAGAAGCTAGAGGAACAACCTGCGCAAGCATTACTCCAACACCGTGTCCACTTCCCGGACTCCGCCGAGAAGAGGCCATCACGGTAACACACTCAGTTGATTCATTTTAATTAATTAAGGTTCAAGTTATCTACAACCGGACATTAACAAATTCCCATCTGCCCATAACCGCGGGCACAACTTTCGAAAGTTCAATCCCTGCAGGGGAGTCCCAACTTAGCCCATGACAAGCTCTCACGGTCAACAAAGGAATAGACCTCCTCCCAAGACGTTCCGATCAGACTCGGTATCTCGGTAATTCAAGACATTTCGACAGGTTAAAACAAATCCAGCAACACCGCCCGAATGTGCCGACAAATCCCGATAGGAGCTGTACATATATCTTTCTCAAGGCACACTCAGATGAACACTACGTACAACTAAAACCAACCCTCAAGTTGCCCTGAGGTGGCGCTGCAAGTGGCTCTATTTGGACCAACACTCAGAGGAGCACTGGCCCGGGGGGTTTAAAATAAGATGACCCGCGGGCTCCGGAAACCCGAGGGAAAAAGAGGCTAGGTGGCAAATGGTAAGACCAAGGTTGGGCATTGCTGGAAAAGCTTTAATCAAGGCGAACTATCAAGGGGTTCCCATTATAACCCAACCGCGTAAGGAACGCGAAAATCCGGGAACATAACACCGATATGACGGAAACTAGGGCGGCAAGAGTGGAACAAAACACTAGGCGAGAGGCCGAGCCTTCCACCCTTTACCAAGTATATAGATGCATTAAGATAACATAGCGATATAATGATATCCCAACAAGTAAATAAATGTTCCAACAAGGAACGGCTCCAATCTTCACCTGCAACTAGCAACGCTATAAGAGGGGCTGAGCGAAGCGGTAACATAGCCAATCAACGGTTTGCTAGGACAAGGTGGGTTAGAGGTTTGACATGGCAATTGGGAGGCTGACAAGCAAAAGGTAGGCATTGTAGCATTGGCATAGCAAGAGCGAGCAAACTAGCATAGCAAAGATAGTAGTGATTTCGAGGGTATGATCATCTTGTGTGCCTAGTTGTCAGAGTTGACTGGATCCTCACAAGCAAACTCAACGGGCTCCTCGGTAGCGAACTCGTCTCCCGGCTCTACACAAACAAGACAAATAAGCAACAAGGATACAATCAACCACGTGCAAGACCAAGCAATATGAGGAAATGATGATATGATATGCGGGATGCGATGCGGGATGCAAAATGCAAGATATGACAGGAAATGCATGAACCTGGCCTCAACTTGGAATTCCAAGAGTGCCACTGGAAAGATGAGATGAAATCGCTTTAAAACGATATAAAGATCATCGGAATCAGAGTTACGGTTTGGAAATGGCAAGCGTTTTACGAATGACACCGGTCTACGATTTACAGCAAGTAGACATCTAAATGCAATGCAATGGGCATGCTACATCCACCAAACATGACAATAAAATACATGGCAGGGATGCACACAAGATGCTTAACAAAACACTAGCACTGAGCCACGGCCAATTCATCCATTAAGAGGTTCAAACAAGCATGGCAAAAACGCAAATGCAAAACAGATTCCAGACTTAGTGAAATTAACACTTGTCTGAAATTTCAGATCACGAAGCCCTCTTCGGAGCAGCAAAACAACATGATACATGACCTTATTAAGACAAGTAAGAACATGGCATGGAGCTACTCAACAACCTTAACAAAAGACCAAAAGTGACCTGAGGCCAAAAGGTTTCACAAAATATACTAACGGGCACACGAACATAGCAAAAACATAATCAGTTTTCAGACTTGGTGAAAACTGAGACATGCTGAAATATAACTCACGAAGGCATGTAAACGAGCTCGATGCACTCACCATGGTGCAAGTCAAGGCAAGGCAGGCATACATCCATTAAGAAGGCACAAAATACAAGCTAGACATGGCAAGAACAATGGCATAGCATGCACGGATCAACTACAATAGCATCGGCAAAATCGCAAACGAGTTGACGATCTGCCCAGATTCACAACGAAGCAAAAGTAGAGCTTGATTGACTCAAGCTAGGGTGCTCCATAATTGCAAACAAAGACATGGATGAATAGAGCATAACATGGTTAACAAAACTCCTTTACTGATCATCCTCAAAAGAGGCACGAATCACTAGGAAACAAGCTGAACATATGGCATCATGAACTAAATAATCCCAGACTTAGTGAAAACTACAAAGTCTCTGAAAATAGATTTCCCGGGTGCCTCACTTTGCAAGCTTGCACAAGTCACCACACACATCCTAAAAATTCATGGGTTGCACCTCTGGAAAGAAGACAAAATGCTTAACAAAACATATGAAGGACTCACAGGCATAGCATGCACACAATAATCATGGCAAAAATGACAAAAGTCTAAGATGAACTAGCAGATCTGACAATTAACTCACGAAGCCTCCTTCTAGCAGCATTTTGGGCATCAAGATGAACTCAAATGAAAATGATGCAATGGAATGAAATGATGTACTCATCGAGGCGAACATTTTGATATACTATATGCCCAAAACGGAGTTACAAATGCGGAGATATCACTGGTCAAAGTATGCTCGAAAAACTAGGGTTCGGGAGAGAAAGTCAACCGAGGTTCAAAATATCTCAGATCCAGATCGGGATCTCGCGGGCACGGACTTCGAGGTTGACCGCGGGGCAGTGTTCACGCCGGAGATCGGAAGCCGAGGTCGCCGGAGGAGGGACTTGGGGCACCGGATCCGGCCGGTGGCGGCGACGGCCGGCGACGAGGGGGCGATGGCGGAGACACGAAAGCCGAGGCGGGGGGGCGCGGCTGCCGG